>NC_064848.1:41307865-41445365 GCF_024139225.1 Suncus etruscus
GGGTCAGGAGAGATGAAGTCATGAAATTTTCCTATACATGGATGTACATGGAATCTATTATGCTGAGTGAAATAAGTCAGAGAGAGAGAGAGAAAGATGCAGAATTGTCTCACTCATCTATTGGTTTTAAGAAAAATGAAAGACATTCTTGCAAGAATGTGTTCTTTCAGACACAAAAGAGAAGAGAGCTGGAAGTTACAGTTCACCTCATGAAGCTCACCGCAAACAGGGATGAGTTTAGTTAGAGAAATAACTACGTTTTGAACTATCCGAATAATGAGAATGTACGAGGGAAATAGTAAGCCTGTCTAGAGTACAGGCGGGGGTTGGGTGGGGAGGAGGGAGATTTGGGACATTGGTGATAGGAATGTTGCACTGGTGATGGGTGGTGTTCTTTACATGACTGAAACCCAAACACAAGCATGTATGTAATAAAGTTGGTTAAAAAAAAAAAAGAAAAAAAAATCTCATTAAAATGTTTACATACACAACACAGTAGGTCTTCCACTAGTCCAGATTGATTCCATGGTAGAGCTGTAGGGTGTCTTTGGCATCTGAGAAAACCAAGTCAAAGCTGAATCAGTCATAAAGGGCCACAAAGCTAGAGGGATCAGAACACAGAGCTTGCTGAACCTTCAGCATTTGTATGAAGTGGAAGGAAATAAAAGCAGGAACACTGGTGGTGACCCCCCTCATTCTATCTCCAGCTAGATCACATAACCCTGCTGCCTGCTCAGCCAGGTAACTGAGACTATTATGCTGAACACTGTGGGGAGGGAGCAGACACAAGAGAGCCATAAAAGAGACTGAGCATTAGAGAGAATGGTTATATTTGGACAGACAACACGGGAAATCTTATTGGGCATTTAGTTATTTCCTGCCTGTCCACTTACAATAGTGGAGCTTAGAAGAAGAGCTATACTGATATATAATATAAAGAAACTCCATATTAGTGAGGCTGAAATTTCAGCCATTGCTCTACCTTCTCTGGGGATTATTTAAAAATATTATCTGGGAATATGTAATCCTACGCATTTGTTTTGCTTCAAACTGCAGGACTGCCTTAGTGGATCAAAACTTTATTTAAGTGGTGCTATAATTGTTAGCTTATTTGAGTGGAGTTCTTATTGGGCCATAAGCTACTTCAGAGCAGGTCTAATTTCACTTGCTTCCCCACTAATACAGAAAAGGATACTTAGATATTATATTCAATAAGAACTGAGTGAATTAATGATGCTTGATGTCTGCATCTGAGGAGGTGTTCTAAGGGCTACTCACTGGAGTATTTTTGATTGAAGGTAAATAAAACAAAGGCTTTCCAGACCATTTTAGTGTACCATCTTTCTTTATAAATTCAGTGCTCCTTTTAAATATTTTTATTAATCTGCATCCAAGTGCTTAGTTTGTCCTTCCTTGGGAATATTTTAGAAATGAAAGTAACATTGGTTACGAGAATATGAGTGTTCCCAAATCTTCTAACCTGTAATTCAAAATGATATATTCATTTAAATGAGACTTTTTTAGCTTTAAGGAAAAAAATACCTTTCTATTCATTATTTCATAATCATTATTTCATAATTGATCTTTAAATGACTAAATGGTTTTATCCTGCACCCTTGTTTCATATATACTTGTATTATTTTAAGTCAGCACAGGTTTTTTCCCCCCTTTGGTTTTTGGGCCACATCTAGCAGTATTCAGGAGATACTCCGGGCTCTGCACTCAGAAGTTACCCCATGGGGCCGGAGTGAGCACAGCGGTAGGGCATTTGCCCTGCATGTGGATGACCTAAACACCCAGGTTTGGTCCCTGGCATCCCTGAGCCTTCCAGGAGCAATTTCTGAGTGCAGAGCCAGGAGTAACCTCTGGGCACTGCCGGTGTGACCCAAAAATAAAAAAAAAAGAAGTTACTACAGCTTTCTAGGGGGCATATGGGATGTTGGATATCGAACCTGGGTCAGCCACATGCAAGGCAAATGCCCTATCTGCTGTGATATCGCTCTGTTCCCAGCAGTTTTTTTTTTTTTAACTAGTATAGAGAATCGAAGCCAAGGTCTCATATATGCAAAGGATTTGTTCTATCACTGAGTCACATCCCCTATTCTTGATTTGCATGTCTTTAGCTCCCAGACCCTTCTTATGTATAAAGCTTTTTGGTGACACATTTGCTGGATTCTTATTGAATTTATTCACATGCCAATTTCTCCTTTAGACTGAAAGTTCTAAAATTCTTTATGACCCGAGAAAGCTATAAGAAAAGATAATGTCTATTTTTGTGAACTCATATTCTTTTTATACAGTTATGCCTGGCATAACAGTAATAACTATAAAAATAATATTATTGATAGCCATCTGGTATTTTTACACAACTTCCTCAGAATCATTTTTCTATGTACTTTTCCTATACTAACTCATTCAGTTCTCACAGCTACCCTTTGAGGTTGAGGCAAAAAAGGCTTAATATCTTACTAATATAATCTAGCATATTTTTGGTGTAAATGAAATGTAGAAAGGAATCAGGCTCCAGGCCTCATTGGTAAAAAAAAAAACCAAAACAAACAAACAAACAAAAAAAAAACACTTCACCACACTCCTTTAGACAATATGGACACATAATCTATATTGCTAAGCTGGGTAATGTACTCATTTTTTAAAGCATATAAACTCATAGTATTTTTATTTCCAGTAAACTGAAGGAATTTCCAACATGACTGGAAGTTCTGGGCTTAAGTTTATGGATAAGACAGGAAGTGTGAAAAGATGTAGGTGTAGAAAAGGTGGAGAGTAATGTTTGGAGAATTTAGGATAAAGGAATAGAGGGTTACACTTAAAACTGGCATAATTGGAAGATTTAAAGGAGATAGCTATATATGCAAAGATTTTTTGCATGAGAACTTATATATGATGCAGTCTCTAAAATGTTCATGCTATCTTTTTTAAGCTAACTTTTAGTAAAGGTCTATATTATTTTTCAGTTTGACCTTACATAACATGCCTTGCTAAGAATGAGCTAATTAGAATTCTAGTATGGACTCAGGATCTAAAAATAGTGAAGTGTTTGATGTTAACTGCTACAGCTCATACCTGACCTTGGATCTCTTGGAGGAATGAGGTGAAACGACTATGGCTGGAGCTTGAAACCAAGTATACTCAGGATGTCCGATTAATTCCTCTTATTTTAGAGTTTGGAATAAATATATTCAAGAAACTAAAAAAGAGAAAGATAGAAAGGATGAAATGACATGAAAACTAAAATAAGAGAAAGTGAAAAAGGATGTAGAAAAACTCATTTTTTTGTTTTGCATGGTATGTTTTCTGAGATTGCTCTAGTCTCTCTATAAATCTATAGAATTTATATTACTTCATTGATCACACTCTTTTGAAAGGGAATTTTCTGCCTTTAAACATTGACACCCTAATACAATATATTCTTTGAAAATCACCTCTGGGTAAAAACAACACTGTTGAAGTAATTCCCCCAGATTGTACGTAGAGTTCACTTCGTTCTCAGATCTTAATGATGATATGCTGCAAATAAGACTTCCCTTCAAAGAAAGGAAACATTCTTCTATGTTTCAGATCCTAGTTACTAGCACTCCCAGTTGGGAAAAACCCTAAAGAAAAAGGCTCTTGTCTTTGATGAGCAAAAATAAGCAGTGCCATCTAGTGGCAATTTATGTTTCTCTTGGAATCAACTTGACCATGACCTCCCTCCTGCCTAAGTCTTTTTCAGATGAACTGGAATGTGTGTGTTCAACTTCCTGGTGTCAATGAATATGGCCTGAAATTGAATAGCAAAACGTAGGTGAAGGCATGTGTGTATTCAAGCTGCTAGTCAGAGGCTGAATCCTAAATCCAAACATCTGTCTTTTCTTTCTTCCTTCCTTCCTTCCTTCCTTCTTCCTTCCTTCCTTCCTTCCTTCCTTCCTTCCTTTCCTTCCTTCCTTCCTTCCTTCCTTCCTTCCTTCCTTCCTTTCCTTCCTTCCTTCTTTCTTCTTTCTTCTTCTTTCTTTCTTTCTTTCTTCTTCCTTCCTTCTTCCTTCCTTCCTTCCTTTTTCTTCTTTCTTTCTTTTTTTCTTTCTTTTTTCTTTCTTTCTTTCTTTCTTTCTTTCTTTCTTTCTTTCTTTCTTTCTTTCTTTCTTTCTTTCTTTCTTTCTTTCTTTCTTTCTCTTCTTTCTTTCTTTCTTTCTTTCTTTCTTTCTTTCTTTCTTTCTTTCTTTTTTTCTTCTTCTTCTTCTTCTTCCTTCTTCCTTCCTTCCTTTTCCTTCTTTCTTTCTTTCTTTCTTTCTTTCTTTCTTTCTTTCTTTCTTTTTCTTTCTTTCTTTCTTTCTTTCTTCTTCTTCTTTCTTTCTTCTTTCTTCTCTTTCTTTTTCATTCATTCTTTTTTTTTCTTCCTTTTTCTTTCTTTCTTTTTCCTTCTTTCTTTCTTTCTTTCTTTCTTCTTTCTTTTTTCTTTCTTCTCTTTCTTTTTTCATTCTTTCTTTTTTTTCTTTCTTCCTTTCTTTTGTCTTTATTTCTCTTTCTATCTATCTATCTTTCATTCTTTCTTCCTGTCTTTCTTTCATCTTTCTTTCTCTCTATCTTTCTTTCTTCCTCTTCCTTTTCTTTCTTTTGTGCTTTCTTTCTCTTCTTTTTCTCTTCCTTTCTTTCTTTTATCCTTTTATTTAATCCCTTTCTTCCTTCTTTTCTGTCTCTTCCTTTTTTCTCTCTCTCTTCTTTCATTCTTTCTCTCCTTTTTCTTTTTTCCTATCTTTCTTATTCTTTCTATCTTACTCTTTTTTTTGAAAGGTGTGTATTGGGACAGGTGATGGAGGATGGGAGAATGAGGTAGATTAATTTCTGAATGCTGGAATGTCCATACAAACAAGAGGGAATAGCAATTGTATTCCTGAGAAGGGACAGAAAGGAAAAGGAACACTTTTTATCCTAAGGAATCACATTAGAGCTATATTACTTTATCTAACTCTCATACTCTGTTTTGCTAACATAACAAAGCATAAAACAGACAATTCTAAATCATCTTGTTGTAAGTGGCAGAGATAAAATATGAATATAGGTTCATTCTCTCTAATTTTGTATTTATGGGAATCCCTCCCAATAACCTTTTTAAAAGGCACATATTACCAGTTCTTGCCACAGAACTTCAGCTATTCAAGATGATTTTGTTGAGATAAATTATGCTATCTTCGAAAATTAAGGACCCTAGAAGGATATTTAGCTTTTTTGTGCTTTCAACTGACTGAGCTAAGGAGAGAAAAAAACTGTCCACATGTCATGTCTTAGAGCTCAAAGCCTGTCGATGAACTTGTATTGGCTGTTGATGGTTAATTTATCTCTGCAAAGCCACAGTTGGCTGCCATGCTTGGGAACATTACTGATCCAGAGAGCTGGGCCTTAAGGCTCTTTATAACAGAAACTGTAACAACGACTCCAACCTTCCTGTGTGCCCAGAATTGTTCTTTGTAAAGAGAGTTCACCAATCAACTCTGGTTGTAATAAATCATTTTCTATGCACGGGGACATTTTTGTTAAACAAAAATATATATTGCTTTGTTTTATAGAACAAATTAAAACTATGTTGCTTATAATTTATAGATAGATATTGGTTTTAAATAATGAGGTACTTATTACCATTTTGCTTTTAGCTGCTCAATTATAGATTTGATGCCCCCAAAGTTTATTTGTTTAATTATGAAATCTCACAAACAGATGAGCATAAAAATAATATTCAAAGACAGAGGAAGCAAAGAACATGAGAGTTGGTATTCAGTAGGAACCATGCTACTTGAAGGGATGAGGGATAGGATAGGGATGAAGTAAAGGAAGTAATGACTATGATGGAGGGAAACTTTCAGGCAGGGTAAAGAGCTGGTGCTGAAATGGTAAAGCGTTAAGTATGAAATCCTATCAGTAATAGTACTGTAAACCACAGTACAAAAATTGAAATACACACATGTTTATATATACATATATGTATACATATAAAGCTCTTCTTATAAAAGCAGACTGGTAAGAGAGAGACAATTGGGGGGCATTGGTAGAGGAAAGTGGATACTAGTGAAGGGGTTAATGTTGAAATACTGTATGCCTAAAATCCAATTCAATCATAAATAACTTTGTAATTTCACTGTGACTAATTTTTTTAGTGAAAAGAATTACAATAACTGCCATGGGGGGAAGAGAGAGGCATTTAGTTAAAGCCATACACTTCTGGTAACAGAGTAAGCATATATAGTTCTAAGTTTTTAATTTACTCAATCAATCACAGAGGTAAAATTTTTTGCTTAAGCAAATGTTAATAAATCATTACAGTTAATCCAACAGAGGGACATAATATAATACATTTTATGAAAATAAGACTTCCTTTTGTGATTTTGATTGTTTACCAAATAAAGAAGAATTTCCTTAAGTGATTTTTACAAAATATGAGCACAAAATCTAATGGATAGCAATGTAAATTGTGAAAATTATAGCTGTCAAAATAATGTAATCTAAAAAGGGTCCTCTTGGGGCAGGAGAGATGGTCAGCAAGTAAGGCACGAGCCTTGCACATGCTGACCCAGGTTCGATCTACAGCACTCTGTAAACAACCAGGAGAGATCCCTGAACACAGAGCCAGGAGTAAGCCTTGAGCACAGATGGGTGTGACCTGGAAACAAACAAACAAGGGGTCCTACTAATACATCATGAATTTTCATGCTATAATAATAATTTCATCATAAATGCTAAATACCTGTCAGGGAAAATTTGCTGGAGAGAAACTTTGCAGGGAATTTAGCTCACATATGTTTTACTGTTATCCTGAAATACATTATAGTTGATGTTTTGGAGAGACAAATTTTGAAAGATGATACCAGTTTTCATCTGTATTTTCATCATGTATTAGTCTTGGTATAAAATGTAGAGAATATGAGCATGGAGATAATAATGGTGTCTGTAAAGATAATTTAGAAATTTTTAAGAATTAAAAGCAGATATTGTCTTCAAGTTAATATAAATAAAATTACGATTAAATTTCTTTAATAACTCAGAATTTAAAATTTCTGAAAACCAATATGATGTGCTGGGAATTCTGGTGGAGGGAGGTCAAATATTGGTGGTGGGAATGGCCTTAATTCACTGTCACTATATGCTTGAACTACAACTGTGGAAGACTTGTAATTCACAAAGGTCTCAATAAAAATTTTTAAAAAGCAGGATTCAACTCCAAAAAAAAACCACAACATGAATAAAGTGAGTTTTAAAATAAAACGCTATTATATTTATTTATTATTTATTTATGTATGTATTTAGGGGCTTGGGGCCACAGCCAGCAGTGCTTAGGGCTTACTCCTGTCTCTGCATTCAGGAATCACTTCTATTAGTGTTTGGGGAACTATATGAGATGCTTGAGGTCAGCAATATGCAAGACAAGCACTCTCCTTCTGTATTCTAGCCCAAAGACTCAATATATTTTTATATCAGGAAAAGACAGAAGAAAAAAGTTCAATGTCAACAAACTTTTTTTATTTACTATTTTTTTTTTCTGACCTTTCTGGCCTGCTTACATTGCCTGCTTACATTGAAGAGAATGAGCTGGAAAGAAAGGATGAAAAAATTTGGATAAGAGGCTCTTAGCTCCAGAAATTCTGCCTTTTGTTGCCTCTCAATTGGTGTCTTTATAATTTCTTTTTTCTTTTAAAGACCTTTATCTAAGAGAAAGTTTTCTCTAGAGCTTCTACTCATGGAGGTTGGATAGAGAAAGTGTCTTCTGTGCTGACAGAATGCCTGTCTCGAATACAGGCAAGGAGGTAGGAGAGAGTTGGGGGCTTTCTGACTTCTTATGTAATGCTAGCTTTTGCATTTCTCTATGCTAAGCAGTTAGTATGCATGCATGTATGTATGTATGTATGTTTTTACATTATTCTCTTAAGTTTTACATTAAATAACCTCCTCTCTTTTCTGACTTTGAAAACAGATAACTTTCCCACATTCAGGTAAATTTTGGCAGAACAAAAATCATTTATTGCATTTTTTTGGCAAAGAGAGGGCTGGAGAAATAGTACAATGTGCACTTGCCTTGCATGTGGCTGATACCAATATTTGGTAATACATCTGATCTCCCAAATCCCAACATGAGTAATCTCTGAGCCCAAAGAGAGCCATGGGTAAACCCTAAGCACAGCTGAATGTGGCCCCCATACCTCCAAATCAAGAAAACAGAAATTTATTGAAGAGAAGATACCTAGAGTAGGAAGGCATCTTTTTAAAGATAATAGAGGAAAGAGAGAATAACGTACACTCTTTATCCAGGCTCTGTATTAAGTTGAATCCAGAATACTTGTTCTATTCAGATACAATGATACCTGTTCAATTTATTGTAATTTTTCATAAGGCAGTAAGGATGCAAATGATTTGGTAATTGAACCTGTTGTGTGGAAAGCAGAAAACCCAAAGGCAAGTTCTAGTTATACAAGTGGAAAAACTTTCCAAAGACTCCAGTGAAGTGATTCTAGAGATCGTAGTTTTTCCTTTCTCGGACATACCTCAAAACATAAGAGGTTTCTATTTATGCTGCATGATTCTATCACATGGATATTATTGATTGGCCCAAAGATGATAATCTTATCAAAGCCAAATTAATCAAATCCTTTCTTGGGGTTTTTGAATAGTAAGAGTTCTGCTATTGGTAAAAACACTATAAAGTATGAAGTATTCTTTGCTGCTGATTGGCATGTCTTATGCAGCATAATTGCTCGAGAGAGTGAAAGTGTTATATAAGGAGTGGGCCATATCCCAGAGACAGCACCATGTCTACTCATTGTCTAACTCCTTAGATTCATTTTATTATCAATGACATGTAAACCAAGCCACAAATCATGAGTACACTTGTCTCATATATGAAAATTTGGGCACTCTCAGGTAGAGGGGTGTAGAAATCTTTTTTTTTTTTTTTTGGTTTTTGGGCCACACCCGGCGGTGCTCAGGGGTTACTCCTGGCTGTCTGCTCAGAAATAGCTCCTGGCAGGCACGGGGGACCATATGGGACACCGGGATTTGAACCAACCACCTTTGGTCCAGGATTGGCTGTTTGCAAGGCAAACGCCGCTGTGCTATCTCTCCGGGCCCGGGGTGTAGAAATCTTGGCAGTTGCACCCACAACACAATTACCACCATGTCACCAATTCTTGACAATTCTAGGAATTGTCTATAAAAATTATGAAAAAAAAATGACTAAAACTCTAGATATACTGGTATTTGGGTTGAGATCTTTAGGTTATTGTTGAAGTAAATATGTTTGGCTTTCCTCCTACCCTTCTGTACTTTCAGAAGCCCTGGGAGCCAGAGACATGGCTGCCTCCACCATGTCAGCCACAGAACTTGGAATTCCTAGAGCAAGCAGTAGCATAAGTAACCATGCAACAATGCCAAAGTTTTCAATACTGAAGATCCAGGAGAAATAACCAAATTAGATGCCAAAGTAGCAAACAAACAAAATAACAAAATGATCAACTAGCAACAAATAGCAGTAAAACTTCAGACAATGACTTAATGACCTAACTGTGAAAGTAATAATTTACATATATTTTATTTCATTTTCGTTTTCAATAATTCTATTTCATATAGTTGTAAGCAAGCAATATAAAGTAAATTATTCCATGCTTGGAAAGGGGACAGGCTTGGGGGTATATGGGAATCCTGGGACAATGGTGGAAGGAATTTTATAGTAATAGAGAGATTAGTGTTGGAATATAGAATGGCAGAAACAAAATAGTATGAGTAACTATGTAAAGCATAGTTTTTAAATAAAGTAATGCAATATTTTTAAGAAAAAGAAAGACAATGATAGACAGAGGGTATGTCCTGGTCACCTTTCATCTTTAACAACCTAGTTTCAGACACTTCCTTGAACTTGTCCCTGGATACAAGCTGCTCTGTAAATCAACACTTATTCTGTTACTTGCAACCACTAAGTTTTGAGTCACACAGCCTTATTCCACAAAAGGTCAAATCATTGCAGACTTAGTCTTAATAAGATACAGATATCCTTGAAAGGACTCTTTCTGTGAAGTTTAAAAATAAAGAGCAATTACAATTATGCTGTTTTTTCTAAATGGTCTTATAGTACTGGAAGCCAAGAAGGCCTTGAAGACTTAAGTCAAATGCAAGCTAGGACATTTGAAGATTAAGTGATAAAATTTGTGAGATACATAAGGTAGGTAGACAAGATGAGAGAATAAGTCATAAGAAGAGAGCTCAAAGGAGATTTTAGTCTGGAAAGTACATATTGGACCCATAATAAAACAAACTGCTCTTTTATGGATGAGAACAACATTCATGACAGTTTTTCTAGAATATTATTTCTAATAATCTACTGACCCTGAAAGAACTTAATAGATTCTATGTTTACTCTCAGAAGAAATTTTTATTTGGAAGTATTTTTGTATTACATAAATGACTATCATACATTTCTGCTAGGCCATCCATGAAACAAGTTAACAGCATTTAAAAGCAGCTTCCAGTGATTCCTTATTTAAAACATGGTGGGCTATAATTTTGAAGCAATAAACCTCATTATAACATACTTATATTTGACATTTTCAGGCTGTATTATTCATGTTTTTAAGTCCTGGAAAAAGTCCCATTAAAGCCATGTTACTCACATTAATTCAGCATTTAGCCATTTATAATACAAACCCCAGCCTTTTGGAAAATGTCATTAAAAAAGTTTCACCATATATGGACATTATTTATTGCTTGAGTCCCATTGTCTACTTCTAATATGCCCTTTATCAGACCCAAATGCCCACTTCAGAGAATTTCGTTTAGAGCAACAACTGGCTTCTTACATTATCCAATGATGCAGGAAAGTTAAATTACAGCCAGTTCATATCATAGAAACAAAATGTTTCCTGCAATTACTGATAAGGGATAGTTCATTTTCTTTCTGTCATCCTGAAAAAAACCCTCCTAACAACAATTCATGCCTGGTTAAACAGGATTTCCACATCTACTGCTGACATCTTTCCAAATAATTCAGGGTTGTTATTACTGTACAGCCCTGGCAAGGCTCAAAAGCAAGCAGACTTGACGAGTCTGCTCAAAGCAGAGCTTAAGTAGTTGTAATTAATAATAATTACATGCCCACTACACTCCAGTTTTATCATATTATCCGTCAATGCAAATAAAAAAACCCACACACAACATGCTTGCAGCAGGATTAGTGCATTAATAAAGCTACTATGCACATGTCATCTCTCTAAAGTTTAAAATACTAGTAGTGGCTTTTAGATTATTGATTTTCATTATTCTATGCCTGGTATGCCTGGTAAGAAATGCTGTTTGAATGCAGTTGTGTGACCAGGTCTGTTCTTTTCCAAAAGACTTCTGCCCCCTCCTGCCGTGACTCGGATTCGAACCGAGGTTGCTGCGGCCACAACGCAGAGTACTAACCACTATACGATCACGGCAAGCTACAGGAGAGCTGACTGTTCAGCTTCCTTTGAGAGCTACTGCAATATTAAAATTTGTGGAAACACTGCCATCTATTGCCTAAATATGTACATTTTCTTCATCTTAAGAAAAGGAGCAGCATTTTAATAGTACCTAATTATTTGAAGGAACAATAGCAAAGTGCCTGAAGATGAACATGATTTCTTTTTGCTCATTGGAAAAACTGTATAAGGTTAATTCACTGTCCAGTGAATTCACTTATTCACTGGAATAAGACTTAGGAAAACCTGTCTGTTAACTTATGCTTCTTCTTTTACCCAATACAGATTTCCCACCCACCCAACTGTTACCACCAATTCTACTGTATTGAATGATAATGACTCTGAGTGTGTTTTGTGCTGTTTCATCATCACTAGTTTATTTCCATATGTTCAAGGAATATGATCATTAAAGAGCTGGCAAGAACAAAATGGCACCAGGACTGGAGACCATGAAGGTTTATTTCTTTTATAAGAGGATAACAGAATAAGGATACACAGACTGAGGAAGATTTCTTTTGAAATTTATTGACCCCTATTAACTACTCTCTCCCCAGAACTCACAGTTCTTAAAGCTATATTTATCTTCTAAGGAAATTATTCTTTATAATGTTATCAAATGACAAACAAAGAAATTGGAGTATACTATGCTAAATACATTTCAAGGGGAAAGTGGGCATGTTTATCTTGCTAGGAAAATTGTCATATAAGATATTTCAAGATCTGGACACTTTAAATTAAGATATTTCAATATATGAACACTTCAAAAGAAATTTATAGAAAAACATATTTCTAGTTAGTGGATTGTTACTAGAATCTCTCCTTTAAGACTTCTAAATAGAGGGGAGCAGGTGGGGTTAGCTGGCACTACGCATGGCTGGCAAGAACCTGATCCATTGTTGAGTGGGTGCCAAGAGCTCCTGTGTTTCTGGAATGATGTTTTTGAAGAGAAAGCTTCAAATGAAAATGGTCATTCTCTCTCCCATTCTGATTACCTATAGACCCTTCTATCTTCTTTCAAACTCTCACAAGTAATTTTTTATATACATGGTGACATAGAAGAGTATTGACTTGGGTTACTTATTTCTGTATTTTCTGTGCAGAAACCACAGCAGAATGTTCAGGCTTTATAGGGACACAGACAGGTGCCTCTGGTAAGAGGTCATTCTGGGACAAGGAAGCAGAGAGGCTTATGGTCAAAAAGTAATTTCCCAAAGCACAATTACTTGTCTTGTCTACAAATTTGCTATGAAAAGGTACTAACAGAACAATAAAATAAATATTATAAATGTACTTGTGAAATATAAATTGTGACAAGAGATTCCAATTTAGCTTTGTCAGTAACTGGGGAGCTTGGATTGATTATTAAATCTGTCTAACTTTTTTTCTTTGTAAAGTAGAAACAATACCAATACATACTTCATGGGATGGATACACGGATTCATAGATTGCTATATACTAAAATTATTGAAATAGGCCTTGCAGATTATAAATACTGTAGAAATTTAAGTTCTGTTATGAATTAGATAAGTAGTTTTAGAATAAATGTACATATATTTATATATGTAAATATAAATATATACATATAAAATATATAAATATACATCATATATTAAAAACACAGTATCATGGCAGGGTCTTAACAATTCTTCTACTTTTACCATCTCCCCTTCATATTTCAGAGGATTTATCTAGAATTTACTTTTATTGTTTAATGTTTTATCTTATTTTGTAGTGAATTCTGTGACTCTCTGGGGTTTTGTTTTGTTTCGTTTTTGTTTTTGGTTCACACCCAGCAGTACTCAGGAGTTACTCCTGGCTCTGCACTCAGAAATCTCTCTTGGCAGGCACAGGGGACCATATGGGATGCAGGGATTCAAACCACTGTCCATCCTGGATCAGCTGTGTGCAAGGCAAAACTCTACCATTGTGCTATCTCTCTGGCCCCTATGAATAATCATAAAAAATGTTTTAAAAGGGAATAAAGTTTTCTTAAGAAACTAAAAAATTATGAAATGTTATAGTCTCTTTAAATAATCTTTTACATTATATTTGTGATGTTAGGTTATACTATCTATGAATACACACAGATATCAAGTGGATCTTAGTAAGGAAGGTATTTCCCTTACCTGTCCTCCAAGTTCAGGGTAGAATGCTGCTCTGTTTTTTCTCAAAGGAACCTAGATTTAGGGATCATCTACTGTTAGGAGCACTGCTCATTTTTTAGCAAATAGAAGACTCTTGAATACCTGGAACAGGCAACCTAAAACTCTTCTCACAACTCATTGGCTGAAGCTGACCCCATATGATCCCACTTTGCCACAACTAGCAGAGCAGGAAGTGCATTTGTGCTCTTGCACCAAACACTGAATGAAAATCGTAGATGATAGTACTAAAGACTTTGTAGCCACATACTAATAAGAAAATTGAGGTTGAAAAAATCAGAAGCTGTTTATAGAAGATATGATTGGGAAGAAAATCTCTGAGCTCCAGATTAAGCTCCAGACATTGAGAGCCTGAATCAGGCTTTATTTTACACGTGTGGCCTTCATTTTCAGTTGATACAGTCATCCTTAGAATAGATACATAAACAGTTTTGTTTATTAAGTAGAATGGTCTTTGAAACAATTCTTGAACTTCTCTGCCAACTCATTGTCTTTGTGAGAAGATGATATTTTTCCCCCACAAGCCATCTCAAGAAAAAAATGGGTAGAAGTGAAACATGGTTTCTGATGAAATTTCTTTATACTTCTCTGTTATCTACCATCTGAATGTTTTTTTCCTGATTTTACTGTCTTGGAAATAAACTACAGTTCAGTCATTTTTCCAGATCTTTAGTATTCAATGAAGTATTCATGACAGAGAAGAAAAATTATGCCACGGAATTTAGACTTTAGTAAAAGAAAAAATAAATACTTGATGAATGAATGAAAGAATGCACAGATTATATTATGGTAAGGAATAACATTTCTTTAAGATTTTAGAATAACTCCTAGGGATATACCCTAGGAACACAAGAATACAATACAAAAATCTCTTCCTCACACCTATATTTATTGCAGCACTATTCACAATAGCCAGGCTCTGGAAACAACCAATATGCCCTTCAACAGAAAATGGCTAAAGAAACTGTGGTACATATACACAATAGAATATTATGCAGCCACGAGGAAAAATGAAGTCATGAAATTTTCCTTTACATGGATGTACATGGAATCTATCAATCTGAGTGAAATAAGTCAGAGGGAGAGAGAGACACAAAATAGTCTCACTCATCTATGGGTTTTAAGAAAAATAAAAGACATTTTTGCAACAATCCTCAGAGACAAAGAGAGGAGGGCTGGAACTTCCAGCTCACTTCATGAAGCTCACCACAAAGAGTGGTGAGTGCAGTTAGAGAAATAACTACACTGAGAACTACCATAACCACGTGAATAAATGAGGGAACTGGAAAGCCTGTCTGGAGTACAGGTGGGGGTGGGGTGGGATGGAGGGAGATTTGGGACATTGGTGGTGGGAATGTTGCACTGGTGAAGGGGGGTGTTCTTTACATGACTGAAGCCTAATCACAATCGTATTTGTAACCAAGATGTTTAAATAAAGATATTATATAAAAAAATAAAAAATGTCTCAAGTTGAAAAAAAAAAGATTTTAGAATAAGTTGAATAAAAAAAGCAAGAAAGACCAGGAAAGAGAAACAGAAGAAAGGAGGGGAGGGGATAGAAAAGGGAGATTAGGAAATATTGTCTGCTTTATTCAGATTCTAGATCTTTCTCTAATTCGACCTGTGTTATCATAAGTTAGTCAACCTCTCTGGCTTTCTTTTTTCTCATTAGCAAGATATGGGAAATTAAACTAAGTGAGTTTTCATATTTTTTGCGTCTCATATATACCGTAAGTTTAATTTAGAAAAATATATGAAATACATTTGTAGCAATAGCCAATTGTAAAGATTTTGAAGTAAAAAAAATATTCAGCAAAATCAGAGGGTTTCTACAGTTTTATAGCTATACTTACTGTTTTCTCTTAAGGTCTTAGAAGCTATCATTTCTCAGCTTCTAAATATTTGTCAGCTCTAGTTCCTATTTTGATTCCACAGAAGTTGGTCAGGTCATTGAAGTTGGGTACAAAGAATAATTTCTTGCTTGGGAATGGTATGAATTCAGAATTTATTCCTAAAGAAAATATTATGGATTTTTCTTTTTAAGAACTGTTTATAAAGGGGTTGCTATTTATCACCATCTCATTATTAAAAATGATGGAGCTATAATAATGCACATGTCTCTTCTCCTTCAGCTTGCTGGCTGCCTACATGATTCTCCCTTTGTTGCTGTTGTTATTTTCCCTGGTTATTCATGATGGAGTCTAACAGAGAGGTTGGGCAGGAAAGGGGTGTGCAGATGATCAAGGTCCCAACATTCTCAGCTGAGTCTAAGCTCCAGAGTCACCATTCAGACCTCTTTCCCAGAGCCAGCTCTGTTTTCTCCTCATCAGTCCTTTGCTCAGCTTGCCTCTTGCTTCACTGGGGGCAGGGAAGTGACAGTCAGATCCATCACTGGGCTGCAGGCCAAAAATGGCAATCCACAGGGTAGGTGCTGGCCCATTGCCCAGTTTTCAGACAAAGACAGGTTGGGAACTTCCCTGCAAAGAGGACTCCACGGTTCCTTCCTCCCAGAGGCATATCTCACGTTGGACCCATAAGCTATGAGCTAAGAGGCGTCTTAAAATCACTCCTTTCCTGAGTTATTTCTAGAATCTTATCAATATCCCAGTCGGCAATGTTTACATGTATGAGGAAGAGAAGGAAGAAGAGAGGGAGAGGAGGAAAGGAAGGAAGGAAGGAAGGAGAGAAGGAAGGAGGGAAGGAGGGAAAAGAGGAAGGAAGGAAGAAATGAAGATAGGAAGGAAGGAGGGAGACAGGAAAGGATAAAGAAGAAAGGGAGGGAAGGAAGGAGGAAGGAAAGAAAGAATAGAGGGAGGGAGGGAGGGAGGAAGGAATGAAGGAAGGAATAGGAGAGAGGGAGAGTGAAAGGATGGGAGGGAAGGAGGGAGGAAGGGAGAGAGAGTGGGAAGGAGGGAGGAAAAGAAAGAGGGAAGAAGGGAGAAAGTGAAGGAAGGAAGGAAGGAAGGAAGGAAGGAAGGAAGGAAGGAAGGAAGGAAGGAAGGAAGGAAGGAAGGAATATCCAGTTAAATTTGGTCCATGCAAGGATTGTGATACATATTGTGGCACCAGGGATTGTTCAGACATGCTCCTGGAGACATTTTTATGAAGAACAATTAACAGAAAGTAAAGGAAGTACAAGGAAAACGTAGCTTCAGATTTCAAACTTTCTAGCAATTATTACCTTTTCCATCAAGCAGACAGCTAATGGGTCTTAGATGAAATCAGCACCAAAATATTTCCTGCCTATATCAGAAAATCTTTGATTCTGAGAAATCACCAAAAACTGGAAAAAAAGACATTATTTTCTGAATGTTTGTAACCACAATATGTTTTAACAGTTTATGTTTTCAAGAGTAAATTGCCTGGAGTGCTTTTCCCCTTGCTTATTAATGAATTCTATTTAACCGCGTCAGAAATCTCACTGTGGGGAAGGCTGGAATGATGTAGGTGAGGTGGGGGAAGGGTTGTTAGTTTAATTTTAATTTTTTTGCCTGAAGGCACCATTAGAAAACTCCAGATGCAAAGCTTTCAAATAGAAATTCTCATCTGACACAGCCCTCTGAAATATGCAGGCCTAACCTTTATGATCTGGCGGGCTGGGCCCCTATCTGGAAACATTAAGAGGGGGTGGCTGATCCATTAATGATAATGTGCAATAATGTGGAGCCCCTAGAACAGCTGAAGGCCTGGGGCAGCAGAGAATTAGGACTTTACAAAAATGATGGCATTGGGAACCCCTCAGAAAGGGGTGGAGAGCAGGAAGCCTAGAGATCTGTCTGCAACTACAGTTTTACTTCCTATCACATTCACAAGAGGAGGCTTTTGGGAGAAGTGTAGGCAGGCAAGATGGGCACCACTTACATTCAGGACTGGTGGCTGTTAGGTTTCTAACCAATCATTGTGGAACTCTTTTCTCCTCCCTTCATCTCTCCCTCTCTCCCTTCTCCCTCTCTCCTTCATCCATGTCTTTCTTCCCCTCCTTCCCCCCGTCCCCCCCACCCCCCCCCTCCCCCCTCCCCCCCACCAACCCCCCCTCCCCCCTCCCTCCCCTGCCATCTTCCTTCCTCCCACCCCCTCTCTCCTCCCATCCTCCCTCTTCCTTCCTCCCTTCCTCCTTCCTCCTCTATTCTTCCCTTCCTCCATTACATCCATTCTTCCTTCCCACTCCCTCTATCCCTCCCATCCTCCATCCTCCTTTCCTTCCTCCCTCCCTTCCTCTCTCCCTTCATTCCTTCCTCTCTTCCTCCTCCCTTCCTCCTTCTCTTCCTTCCCTTTTCCTTTCTTCCTTCTTTCCTACCTTCCTCCCTCAATCCCTTTCTTCCTCCTTCCCTCCCTTATTTCCTCCCTTCCTCCCTCCTTTCATCACTCCTCTCCACCCGCTCTCCCTTCCTCCCTCCTTTTCTTCCTTTCTCCCTCCCTCTCTCCCTTCCTTCCTCCCTCCCCATGCCTTCCTTCTTTCCCTCCTTCCTTCCTTCTTTCCTCCCTAGTTTCCCTCTTTCTTCCTCTCTCCCTTCCTTCCCCCTTTCTCCCTCCCTTCTTTCCTTCCTTTCTCCCTTCCTCCTTCCATTCTTTTATTTTTCTTCCTTCCTCCTTCCCTCCCTCCCTTTTTCCTCCCTTCTTTCCTTTCTTCCTTATTTTCTCCCTCCCTAGATCCCTCTCTTTTTTCCTCCTTCACTCCCTTCTTCTCATCCTCCCTCCTTCCTCCCTCCTTCCCTTACTTCCTTCCTTTTTTCCTTCCTTCCTTCCTTCCTTCCTTCCTTCCTTCCTTCCTTCCTTCCTTCCTTCCTTCCTTCCTTCCTTCCTTCCTTCCTTTTTTTTTGGTGGGCACACCGATCTCTGATTAAGACTTACCCTTGAATTTTTGCTCAGGGATCATGCTTAGTATGGCTCATAGGACCAACAGAGTAATGGGGATTGAACCACCATCTCCTGCATGGGAGTAATGCAATAATATCATACATACTAATTGACTCAGAACTTTTTTTCTTAAGAAAACTACAACATAGATCTTGGGATTCTAGGGCTAAAGGTCAGGGACTAATTCAAAGTTCCAGTGTTTGAGTTTCTTCCCTGAAATGAGGATGATGATGCTAATAATAGTAATATAAAACTTATATGACTATAACTTAGAAAAAGAGTATCCTGTAGTGAGTTAGTACTTAATTAACCATGTTTTTGTCTAAGCATATGGACAGATGAGAATGTTCAAAGCAGATGGTCAAAGCAGATGAGAAGTGAGCTTCTCTGAACTCCAGGTCAGGATAAGAGATGTCAAAAGAGCAAGCATGGATCAGAACCCAGAGGTGGCCTGATGTCTACTGATAGGACTATCTTTATAATGAGAAGAGGCATTAGGTCACATAGCTAGCTGGATGTTGAATAAAAATGTGCCCAGACTCTGACAGTTGGTTTCCAACCTAGGAAGAGGGACATGTCCCCAGGATACAATAAAAAGAAGTAGTAATGAGGTAGAAATACAGCAAAAGAATTGCTAGTCCATAACCCTGGAGAGATAGCCTAGCAGTAGGGCGTTTGCCTTGCACACAGCTGATCCAGGAGTGATGATGGTTCAAATCCCAGCTTCCTATATGGTCCCTCATGCCTGCCAGGAGAGATTTCTGGGCTGCAGATCCATGAGTATCCCCTGAGCACCAATGGATGTGACCCAAAAACCAAAATAAAACAAATTTGCTAGTTCAAACTGTTTGTTCAGGTTCGGGCTGTTACTTGTTCATTCTGCCTTAAAGGAGTCAACATGGGAGAATATTGAGCTAAGAAGTAAGTGCAAGCCTGGAAGGGAAAGTGCTTTTGGGTGAGAGCTGGCAAGAGAAGGGATGATTGAGACATATAGGATCCAAGATTCATGCATCAAAGCCCTCTTGTTTTGTATTTAATGATCAAGGTGCCTAGCTCACTAGTTGGGCCATCTATTTGTCTAAATCTTTTCTTACGGTACCAATAACAAGTTTATTTTTCGAGTGACATTTGAGATACTTAGTTCAAGTTCAGAATGATTGGGGAAAACTCATGATCATAGACCTTACAAAGGGTATGGAATCTACCTATTAACTTTCTATCTCCCACACAACTTGACCTTGTGACTGGTAAAAAGTATGGCTAACTAAATTGAAAGAGTAAACTGACCAAAATAAGAATGTGAACACCTAAGTTTGGTCTTGAGAATATTCTGGTAAATATTTTAGAATTTTTAGTTCAGGTAAATATTTTAGAATTTTTAGTTCAGGTATTTTGTTTTCATAAATTTAATTTCTTCTTTCCTGAAATACATTTCACAGGTCATTGTGTTACATACCTGTGAATGAATTACAATGACATGAACTGTCATGAATGAATTGTCAATGACAATGAACTGTCAATTATCTTTCCTGATTGAAAGGGGGTTATAAGCATCTCACAGATCTGAAAGGGCTATGTCTAACTGCTGAGACCTCAGTAATCTGGCAATTGGAAAAAAAGTGAAAATACAGTTATTAAATTTGGTCTCAACTATTCAGCTCCAAATAAATAGATAACCCAATGGAATAACTGTATTACCTGTTTCTTTTTTGTTGTGATTTGTTTATGATAATGCTTATAGCTGGGGAGCATTCTTTGAAAATTCATAGCCTCATATCTTTATTATTTTTGCTTTGTTTTGTTTGTTGGGGGGCCACACCCAGTGATGCTCAGGGTTTACTCCTGGCTATGCACTCAGAAATCGCTTCTGGCTTGATGGACCATATGGGATGCCAGGGGATCGAACCATTGCCCATCCTAGGTCAGCCACGTGCGAGACAAATGTGCTAGCTCTGCACCACCACTCCGGCCTCTGCCTCATATTTATAAAAAGAGTAAATCTGTCCCTTGTTTACTACACAAAGGTGTTAAAATATAAACTATATTTAGCATAGTTTTAATTATTATTGTAATTATATGTCCAATATTTAGGACCAAGATTGATAGTAAAATTACAAGATGGAACCAAATTTATACCCTAGCTAATCCTAGAATCATAATAATATCTGGTTCTCAGACAGCTTTTCCTTAATTATCTTCAATTGTTTTGAATGTCAAGAAAAAGAATAGAAAGGGAAAGTTTAAAAAAGAAGGGAAAACCTGTCTAATTGAATGTAGGATAAACTATTCATTAGCAAGCTAAATAGCTACGACATTTAATAACCTATAGTGCCTCATGGAAAACCAACACATTGCCAAAAGTAATTGAAGTTTGCGATTCTCCAACTGTTATTTAAAGCAGGGTTTGGCAAGGCTCAGTCGGTCTGCACCAATTTTAATTGCATCTTTAACATTCAGGGTGGTGATTGTATTCCTTTACTTGTTATTTGTGTAGTGAAATCCCTTTATGGTAGAGTTACTTATAGTAAAACCTTATGCAGTGATTTTAAAGTTCAAAGCATGTGGGATCCAGCTATATCCAAACCCATACTTTACTTTCTGACCTTTTAACTGATTAATTCCCAGTTGCATGTAAGTCCTAGTTCCCCCAACCAAGCGCCTTCTCATTTCAGTCTGACACATAAAGAGACTGCCTGAATCTTTATTATTATCACAATGAGATTATTGTGGAGGGAGATAGGATAAAATGGGCTCTACCTAAAGAGAGGACCTTTGCCAATGATGACTGAATATGACCCGGAGGAGACAACTATGTTTGCCTTTGGAGGAAGAAGCAATTGCTATGCATGCTCTATTCTTTACTATTATCTAGAGACCATTAAATATGCATACTACATTCAGAATAAACCTTTGGTATAGTATATTTACAAGAGGCAGCTATGTGCTGCCCTAACAAGCACTAAAGAACTATACTTTCTTGTAATGTTTTATGAATAATCATTTTAAAATAGCAACTATTTTTAATACAGATGAATGTAGTAATCACAAGGTTAAACATTGAGTTGCGGTTCTGTAGGCTAAAAGATGTCAATAGGAATGCTTCTATCTGAGGAACTCCAGAAAATATATAGTCCCCTTTTCTTCCCTAGCTACTGTTGGCTTGCTGGTGATCTTTGGGATTCCTTGGTTTATAGAAGCATTACCCCTAATCTCTGCCTCCCATCTTCACATGACATTTTCCCTGTGAGTTTATCTGTGTGGAAATTTTCCTCTTAATAAGTGATACCAGGGCCAGAGTGGTGGCACAAGCGGTAGGGTGTTTGCCTTGCACACGCTAACCTAGGATAGACCTTGGTTCAATTCCCAAGCATCCTATAAGGTCCCTCAAGCCAGGAGAAATTTCTGAGCACATAGCCAGGAGTAACCCCTGAGCATCACTGGATGTGGCCTAAAAACCAAGAGAGAGAGAGAGAGAGAGAGAGAGAGAGAGAGAGAGAGAGAGAGAGAAAGAGAGAAACCAAGAGATACCAGTAATATTGGCTTAAGGCCTGCCCTTAGTAAATCTCATGCTAATTTAATTTTCTTTCCAAAGTCTTTTCTCTAAAGCCAGTCACATTCCAATATTCTTATTTATGGGTTATGACTCCAGCATCTTTTATGTTGTGTGAGTGGATACAACTTTACTCACAATCTAGTATTTGTTCTTTTCCCTTTAACTTATTTTGCTTCTCCTCATGACCTCCAGTTCCATTCAAGTGGCAGCAAACTTCATTTCATCTTTTACGACAGCTGTGTAATATTCCATTATTCAAGTATACCACAATTTTTTAAATTTCTTTATTACATAATGATTGTGTTTGGGTTTCAGTCATGTAAAGAACACCACCCATCACCAGTGCAACATTCCCACCACCAATATCCCAAATCTCCTTCCTTCCCACCCAACACCCGCCTGTACTCTAGACAGGCTTTCTATTTCCCTCGTACATTCTCATTATTAGGATAGTTCAAAACGTAGTTATTTCTCTAACTAAACTCATCCCTGTTTGGTATACCACAATTTTTTATCCATTTGTTATTAGTGGTCATTATTCAATCAACTTTGAAAAAAAACATTGCCAGGAATGTATAAGCCTGTATTACATATTCTATATTCTATCAGTCGTAACCAGAATTCTCACTGTGTAATTTAATCTTGCCATGATTTCCATACTATGTAATTTTCTATGTTACATTCCTCAATCATAAGTTGTTTAATTGAGTTTATTTTTAAACTATATAAATAGAACAATAATTTTTGGTGGGGTGGTGGTGGAGGGATTGGGCCATACATAGCTGTGCCTAATCCCAGATCTGTGCTCAGATATAGATAGGAAATTATATGCGGAACTGGGGATCAAACTAGAGTTGGCCACAGTCAAGTCAAGCACCTTGTACTATCTCTCGTAGAATGCTTCGTATATTATAATTTTCTCTCTAATTTAATTTATTTTATTATTTATAACTTTAATACTTCATTTTCATTCTTTTTTTGTTTCAACTCTGCTGTTTGTGTAAAGGAATGCTGTTGATTTTTTATGTTGTTATTTACTGACATGGTTTCAAAACTCATCACTTCTCTATATTTAGGATTTTTATACATTATAAATTTGTTTTATAATGAATAACAAATACATATGTTGTATATATTTAAGAGCTTTCTATGTACATTATCATCCCTATCATATTTCAATATCTATAGTTTTAATAATTTAATTTCAATTTCTTTATCTTATTGCACTGGCTAAATTTGGGTTAAAAAGGTGCAATTGCTGACATTCTTTTTTTTAAAAAATATCTTTATTTAAACACATTGTTACAAATATGATTGTAATTAGGTTTCTGTCATGTAAAGAAAACCCCCCTTCACAAGTGCAACATTCCCATCACCAATGTCCCAAATCTTCCTCCTCTCACCCTGCCCCCGCCTGTACTCTAGACAAGCTTTCTACTTCCCTCATTCATTCACATTGTTATGATAGTTCTCAGTGTAGGTATTTCTCTAACTGTACTCATCACTCTTTGTGGTGAGCTTCACATCATGAGCTGGACCTTCCAGCCCTCCTCTCTTTTGTCTCTGAGAATTATTGCAAAATGTCTTTTATTTTTCTTAAAACCCATAGATGAGTTAGACTATTCTGCATCTATCTCTCTCCCTCTGACTTATTTTACTCAGCATAATAGATTCCATGTACATCCATGTATAGAAAAATTTCATGACTTCATATCTTCTGACAGCTGCATAATATTTCATTGTGTATAGTATATTTACCACAGTTGACATTCTTATTCTCTTAACAATTTAATCATGACCTCTGCTATTTTCTAAAAGTTTTATAAACAGTCAATTAAATAAATTCCTTTTTATTGTAATTCTAGAAAAATTGTTATTCTTAAAAAAATTGGGGAGCCTCCCAAAGCAGTGTGAGGTTCTGGGGCCACTTCCTATTGATTCTCATTTGGCCAATAAGCCAAATGTTCAATGTGAGAGTCTGAGAATGCTCGGGCTCCAAAATGTCAACAAAAACCTGGGTTACTTTTCTGGTACTTGGGGGTTTCCAGGACTATACCTGTGGTGCTCTAGAGCCTCTAGGGTGGCCCCCAGTTATGCTCAAGAGACCATATTGTGCTAGGGATCAAGTTGGGATATGTTCTATGCAAATCATGTGACTTAATCCCTGTACTGTCTTTCCAAACCCAATAAATTATCTTCTCTTTTATATCATTACTTTGTGGCTATTGTTGTCATGTCAAAGTCAGCAATATGAGGGCAGTGCCAGAAAACAAAACCAGTCTCACATATGCAAACTATGTGTTTCTACCTCTTAACTACATCTTCAGAACAATAAGATTGTGTTATTTTTAGAATTTTGATCAGGAAATAAATATTCAAATTTAGAAAAAAATTTACAAGATTAGTAAATACTATTGTGAAGAGGACAGAAATTCCCTATAAATATGTAGCATGTACATTCTTTTTTTAAATGTTTATTGTGGCTGAAGTGAATTACAAATCTTTCACAGTAAAATTTAAGGTACATAGTGACAATGAGTCAGGAGTATTTCCACCACCGTGAGGTCCTCCCTCCACCCCTGTTCTCAGCATGCATCCCATATCTCCCTCCTTTACCCCCTAGAATACTAATGTAACTGGTCCCCACTTGTACAACTTGCTGTGGATTAGGTATAGATTCTGTTGTCGTTGACTTTGGGCTTGATGTTCAGGTCTGATTATTTTTAATTTCCACTAAATGTTCATGCGAGTGTCTGGACCTGGTACCATCCATTTTCCCCCCTCAATTTATGAGGTTGAACAAGATAATTCAAGAAATGTGGATCTGTTGGAGATATAGACAAAGAACAAGAAAAAGAAAAGAAAACACAAAACAAAAACCTAGGAGGAGTCCTTATAGGTATTGTAAATATCAATATAGAAGAGGGAAGGGAAAAAAGAAGAAAAGGGTAACAAAACAATAACAATAAAAGGTAACAAAAAACAATAACAAACAAAAACAGCTAAGCAATAACAAGAAAAATAAAACAAAAAGAACAAGCAAAAAACCAAAGCCAGCAACTACGTAAAAGACAAAAAGTCAAAAAAACCCAACCAGCAACTACATAAAAAGGTTTGTACATGCATATTCTTATATCCACCTAATAAGTGAGATTATTCTATCACTCTTCCTCTGATTCATTTCACTCAGCATAATACTCTCCATATCCATCCATAATAAACAAATTTAATTACTTCATTTTTCCTAACAACTGCATAATATTCCATTGTATAAATGTATCATTATCTCTTTATCCAAAAAATACAGAATGCTTCATGAATTTGAATGTCATCCTTACACAGAAGCCATGTTACTTTTTCTCTACTATTCCAATTTTAATATATGTGCTGCCAAAGTGAGCACTCAAATTTTATTTTTATTTTTTATTACTTTGGGCTTCTTTATAAAATAAGTTTTATGTATATCCTTTGAGGGTCAGATCAACATCCTCAGTTTCTACACCCTGCTCAGTGCTCATGTGCTGTTGCCATTGTTCCAACTGTGGGGCCAGGGTTTTGGGAATTAAACCAGAAACTCCAGCAAGCAAAGAATGTGCCCCAGCTCTTTAATGTATTTTTACTATAAATCTCTCTTTTATAGTTCATTTACTTTAAATTTTACTTAGTTTACTAATAAAGTCATCCATTACACTTTTTTCAATATCTATTTTGTTCTATTAATATATGAAAACTTATATATCTATCTTATTTAGTAACAGGACATAAAATTACTTGAACTAGGGAAGAGATATGGTACAATGAGTCAAATGTTTGTCTTAAAAGCACTGACCTGGGTTCAATTCATAGCAGAACATATGGTCCCTCATACCTCACTATGTGTGATTGCTGAGCACAGGTTAGAAATTTAGCCCTGAGAACTGCCAAATATGGCTCCAAAACAAAGCTAAAATAAAATTACTTAAATTATTTATAGATTCTATTAATCATAGTAAAATGTAATGCACAAAATTATCTATTCCCACAATGCTAAGTAAATGTATACTTCCTGTCTTTTAAAGTTGTTGTTATGTAATTTTCAGACATATGTTTAAAAGTAGAAGACTAATATTTAAATATTTAACTCCCCCAAGGAATTTTCAATGTATGTAGTCTCTATTTTATTAATTTTTAAAATGTATTCAATCACCATGGAGTAAAACGTTGTTAATTACCGTTTTAGTCTTATCGTGCTCAAGCACTCATCCCTTTACAAGTGTCTATTTCCCTCCAGCAATGTCCGCAGTTTTCCTTTTAACCTTCAGTCTGCCTCTATGATACATTTTTTCTTTTAGGTACTGTGAATAACAATTTTGTGACTAAAAGAATATCATACATACCAGCTTACCTCCTTTTAGCACCTATTTCTGGTTTCAAGAGATCACTACCCAGTATCATTGTCATAATGGTCCCTTCTCTGACCTAATTGCTCTCACCCCATTGTGGCAAGCTTTCTACTAAGAGTCAGTTTTCCTGGCCTTTGTCTCTATTGCATTTTGTCTATTGTATTATTCTCTCACAATATTTAGGTCTTATTCTCCCACACTATTTCTTTAAATACTTCACATAAGGGTGATCATTCCATATCAGTCCATCTTCCTTCTGACTCATTTCACTCAGTATAACACTTTCTATTTCCACCCATGTATCCAGAAAATTTCATGACTTCATTTTTTAATGATGTTAATACTCCCAGTCCATAAGAAAATGTTTCCATTTTCTCTAATCTTTTTTTTTTATATCTTTAAGTAGTGTTTTGTACTTTTCATGTTTATGTCTTTTGCCTTTTTGGATAAACTGATTCCAAGGCATTTGCTTTTCTGAGGCACAACTGTGAATGAGAATTTTAAAAATTTATTTCTCTTCTATTTTATTATTTATTTATTATTAAATACATTATATTGAATACAATACATTGAATTATCTATTTATTATTGAATACAAAAGAGTCATGGACTTTTGCTGGTTAATTTTGTAGGCTGCCACTTAACTATACAAACCTATTGTTACTTGGAGCCTTTTTGTAGAGTCCTTAGCTCTAGGAACTTCTCAGCAGTGATGTCTTTGACTGGATGCTTCTTTATTAGGATTGTCCTCCAAGACCTGAATGATTCTTATTTTTTCATATTGAATTCATCCCACAATTCACTTGTCATCTGTTTATTTTTAGGTCTTTTCCCATCTTCTGTCATTGTCCTGAACTTTTATGAACCTCATGTTGGAAATCACTGATTCTGTTCTCAGTAGTTGTTACTCTGCTGGTGAGTTTTTATTTCACTTTCTGAGATTTTCAGTTCTGTCATTTCTGCTAGTAGTTTTCTCATTTGTGCTCTCATCTCATCTCATGTTTTATGGCTGAACTTTCCTTTGTTTCATTGTGAGTACCTAAAGAGCCCTAACATTTCTTCTCAAAGAGGTTATATATCTGCTTACTACTGGTTGAGGCCTCAGAGATACCATTATTATTCACCAAACATAGTTGAGTTCTGTATTGCTTTGTTATTGGGATTTATAAAATCTGTAGGTATTATTTATGTTTTGTTGTGTGGAGTTAGAATTTTAGTAAGATATGAAGAAATGAAGAAAAAATGGGCAAAAAATTTGGGCAAAAATGGGATCTAGACAAGCATTAAATGCACTTTTCAGGATCATGACCAGAGAACTAGATAACATTTCTAAGTGTAAACTCCTAGATTCCAAGTGAGGATTGAGGAATAATATTTTAAAATTTTATATGTTCACCATCAACTTTAATAATCATCAAGATTTTGAAGATTTTAAATAAAACATATATACATAAAAATTTAAATAAATTTTCTTAAAACATTTTAATGGAAATAAAAGATATGCAATTTTGAGGATATTTTTATATGGCTCAGTGGACCAGAGTATAAACTTTGCATATAGGAGCCCTGAGTTTAATCCTAGGCACCACTTTGTCCTTTGGGTATGCCTGATTAACATCCAAACATAAACTAAAAGGAACCCACAAGAACTGCTATGAGTGGCTAAAAGCAAGCAAACAAAATAAAAACAATAGAAAACCAACAAAATAAAATGAAATCTGATTTGAAAATACCTTAAATTGATATTATTCTTAAGAACATTTATATTTTTGGTAGAAAACAACCATATACAATAATACTTAAGAAAAATCAATTGAGGATTGTTTTAACTGTATACTTCTTTTCTAAGGAACTCAATTTAAAAGTTCTTTTTATATCTGTCTTTTAATACCATTTTTTTTTTGTTGCTGTGGTTGGTTTTTGGGTTTTGGGCTACACCAGGTGGTTACACCTGGCTATGCGCTCAGAACTTGTTCCTGGCTTGGGGGACCATATGGGATGCTGGGGGAACTGAACTGCAGTCTGTCCAAGATTAGCCTCATGCACGGCACAAGTCTTACTGCTTGCACCACCTCTCCGGCCCCTGTTTCCCCATATTTTTTATTTTTTTGCATATATCTTCAATTTTGTCATTTACTTGTTCAAAGATATTAAATACAGATATATTTTTGGGTCAGTGAATGAACCTAGTTCTTAAGCATACAAAGAATGGACTTCATAACCCAATCACTTCTTAAATGTAGATTTTTATAGTATTCATTAATAATTTCATAATCTGAAATTTATATGATTTGCTTATTCTGTGTAGGAAAGTGGAAGTTAATTTTTGTTTTGATGCTTGATTTCATTGTACATTTAATTGTTTTAAAATGATGTGTTTATTATTTTTGGAAATTTTTGTTTTTCTTTGATAATTTAATAATTCCTTCATTTAAGCATGATGGTTACAAAAATGTTGGTAGTTGGGGATCTGCCATCAAATGTACACCAACCTTCACCAGTATAACTTTCCTGCCACCAATATCCCCAATTCCCCTCCTCCCCCACCCCCTGACTGGCTTTGACACAGGCATTCTGTTTCTCTCTCACTCTCACTGTCACAATAGTTGTTGGTGCAGTGATTTCTCTAATTGCTCTCACCTTTCTTTTCGGTAAGCTTCATAGCATAGGCTGGTCTTTGCAGCTCTCATCTCTATTTTCTCTCATTATTATTACCATTCTGTCTTTTATTTTTCTTAAATCCCACAGATGAGACTATTCTGAATCTGTATCTTTCTCTCTGACTAATTTCACTCAGAATAATAGTCTCCATGTCCATCCATTTAAAGGCAAATTTTATCACTCCTTTTTCTTCTAACAGCTGTGTAGTATTCCATTGTGTAGATATACCACAGATTCTTTAGCCACTCATATATTCCTAGGCACTTGGGTTGTTTTCAAATTCTGGCTATTGTAAATAATGCTGAGATGAACATAGGAGTGCAAAAGCTTTTCTGCACTGTGGTTTTGGGTTCTTGGGTATATCCCATTTCATGGGGAGTCTTTGTATCCTAGTCACCATTTCCTTTGAGGCTCAGAAGCCTCTATTTAATTAATTTAATGTAGTCTCATTTGTTTATCTTTGCTTGTTATACTTGCTTGCCAGTAGTGTTTCATCCTTGAAGATGCATTTAGCTTCAATGTCGTGGAGTGTTTCTGCTTATGTTTTCCTGTATGTACTTTATGGTTTCAAGTATGATATTAAGGTCTTTAATTCATTTGGATTTGACCTTTGTACATGGTGTTCACTTTTATTTTTCATGTACTTGACCAGCTTTTCCAATACCACCTATTGAAGAGGCTCTTCTTGTTGGAAATAGTATGTTTTGCCCTTTCATCAAAGATTAATTGATCTTGTACTGGGGACCAGACTCAGAATATTCAAATCTTTTCCAGTATTATGCTGTTTTAATGATTACTACTGTCTAGTGCAGTTTAAGGTTGGGAAAATTGATGTCTCTCATCTTATTTTTGCCAATGATTGCTTTAACTATTCATTGATGTTTATTTTCTATATAAATTTCAGAGCATTTGATCCACTTCTTTGAAAAATGACATGGATATTCTTATAGGGATTGCATTAAACCTGTGCAGTGCTTTGGGACATATTGCCATTTTAATGATATCAATCCTCCAAGCTATATGTCTCCATTTGCTTGTACCCTCTGATTTCTTGAAGCAGTGTTTTGTATTTTTTTTTTTGCAGGTGAAACACATGCAGTCTAGCAGTGTTCTACTTAATATGGAGCTTGCTGCCTGCCAGAATTACCATTTTTATTGAGTACAGAGATCACCCCTGGCTGAGGCTGTAAACCCATTCAGGCTTACATGTAAGACTATCTTTGTCTTGGGTGAAACCAAGTTGTAAACAAAAAGATATAAAAAAAATTAGGGATAAGTCTTATAAACTTTTATAAATAAAACTTTTATAAATATAAACTTTTTTGTATAGATCTTTTACCTTTTTAGTTAAGTTGACTCAAAGGTACTTTATTTTCTGAGGTAGAATTAACATGCAAGAATACATTGTTTGTTTATAGAAAAACCATGGATTCTTGCGTGTTAATTTTGTAGCCTGCCACTTTACTATATAAATCTTAAAGATTTAAGTCCTTGATACAGCAATGTAATTTGAACTTAGACCACCAAATATAGATTGTATATATTGCCTATGTCATTATTTCTTGTACTAAAATATTAAGGAATTAGGAAAATTGCACACTTTCTGCATTTGTTAGTGTCAGAATTTAACAAAGGTATTATCATTAATAACCAATCTTTTTTTCATCTACCTTCCAAGCAGTGATATAATGGTGTAATAATAAAAAGTTTGAAATTGCAAGAAAAAAAGATGCACTTAGAAACCACTGCAAGAGCACAAACTTATTGATAGTCAAACTTCACTCTAAATAGTCTGATTTACTAATATGAGATGAGACCTGAGCTGTGGGACTTAAAAAATTCCGCTACGGGTTCTAATATCCAGGCAAAATTGAGGACCATTTGTCAAAAAGGCAAGATAATATAGTGGGGGTTAGTCTGAAACATTCAAATGAAAAGACTAAATGCAAGTAACAGATATATAAGATGGTAACAAGTGTGATCATAGAAGACTGAATTTTTTAATTAAAAATAAAAATTTACTTATCCATTATGTTAAAATATTTTAGAGATCCTTTACACACAAGTTCACACACCATTTATTCTCATTTAACTCACTGTTTGCACAAATAGATTTTGTTGTTTGTGGTACTCTAACATTATTTTTCATAAAAAATGAAGTATATAAAAAAGGAAGAGAGAGAAAGAGATAGAAAGAGAGAAAGAAAAGAAAAATGTCTTTTTTGGAGGGGCACTCCTGGTGGCGCTCAGAGGTTACTCCTGGCTTTGCACTCAGAAATCATTCTTGGCTGTCTTGAGACCATGTGGGATACTGGAATCAAACCTGGGTTGGTTGCATGAAGCCAAATGACCTATATGCTGTGCTATCACTCTGGCCCTAAGAAGAAAAATATCTTCCCAAAGGCAGGCAAGGGGAAGTAAGGGTAGGAAACTGGGGACCTTGGTTGTAGAAATTGTGCACTGTTGAAGGATGTTGTACATTATATGACTGAAACTAAATCATGAACTTTGTAACTAAAAATAAAAATCCTAACTGTGTTATAAACCATGGTGTTTAAATAAAGTAATTTAAAACTAATGATGGAATAGATAATAGTATTGCTGGTTTCAAGAACTCTGAAATTAATTTATCTTTTCTCTATCGATCACTCCTTTCTGGAACAATAAATAACTAAACAGATGATTTACTCTTATAGAACCCTTTTGAAATTCTCTTAAATCTCTGGCTACCAATTTTTATAACATAATATAATAAATGTACCCTATTCTAATTAAGTGCCTTCATTGTAATCGTCACTCTAAATCAGACCTACCAAACTCATAAATATGCCAACTTTGTCCTTCCTATTCTTTCAGCATGATGCTCATCTTTTCATTGGTAATTAAAAAACTGTGGTTTATTTTAAACCTGTACCCATAAAGTTGGTTATTTTTGTTTTGTTTGTTTGTTTTAGGGCTACACCTGGAAATGCTCAGGAGTTACTCCAGAAAATTACTTCTGTTGATGCTTAGGGGATCATATAAAGTGCTGAGGACTGAACCTGGGTCAGCAGCATGGCAAGCAAATACCCTACATAAAACTCTAGCCCAAAGTGGGTTTTTGTTGTTGTTGTTGCTGTTGTTACTAAGGATTTAAGTTAAGGCCCCATAGATGTAAATTATATGCTCTACCGTTGAGTGACAGCCCTGGTCTAACTATAAACTATTTATTTTCAGAAATTCTCATTCCTTTCTTGGAGGAAATGTCCAATTATCTTCTTTGAAAGCATCAGATAAAAGCCTGGATAGATCCCTGGTGCCACATTTAGTTCCCTAAGAACAATGAGGAGTGATCCCCATGCACGAGCTACGATTAAGTCCTGAGCACTGCCAGATATAGTCTCAAAATAAATAAAAAGAATATCAAATGAAATAGCTTCTAATTGTTCAGAGTCATTTCAAAATAATTTTTAAACATTGCAATCCTTCAAGGTTGGCACTTCTAAACTTATTACTTTCTTTCTAACATATAAGGTAATGGCACTCAGAGAAGTTTGGAAGGCTTAGAAATCACAAATCACTATCTAAGTGTGTTTAGATGGGGATATTTTATTTTTTTAAATTTATTTCAACACCTTAATTACATACATGATTGTGTTTGGGTTTCAGTCATGTAAAGAACACCACCCATCACCAGTGCAACATTCCCATCACCAATGTCCCAAGTCTCCCTCCTCCCCACCCTACCCCCGCCTGTACTCTAGACAGGCTCTCCATTTTCCTCATACATTCTCGTTATTAGGACAGTTCAAAATGTAGTTATTTCCCTAACTAAACTCATCACTCTTTGTGGTGAGCTTCCTGAGGTGAGCTGGAACTTCCAGCTCTTTTCTCTTTTGTGTCTGAAAATTATTATTACAAGGGTGTCTTTCATTTTTCTTAAAACCCATAGATGAGTGAGACCATTCTGTGTTTTTCTCTCTCTCTCTGATTTATTTCACTCAGCATAATAGATTCCATGTACATCCATGTATAGGAAAATTTCATGACTTCATCTCTCCTGACAGCTGCATAATATTCCATTGTGTATATGTACCACAGTTTCTTTAGCCATTCGTCTGTTGAAGGGCATCTTGGTTGTTTCCAGAGTCTTGCTATGGTAAATAGTGCTGCAATGAATATAGGTGTAAGGAAGGGGTTTTTGTATTGTATTTTTGTGTTCCTAGGGTATATTCCTAGGAGTGGTATAGCTGGATCGTATGGGAGCTCGATTTCCAGTTTTTGGAGGAATCTCCATATCGCTTTCCATAAAGGTTGAACTAGACGGCATTCCCACCAGCAGTGGATAAGAGTTCCTTTTTCTCCACATCCCCGCCAACACTGTTTATTCTCATTTCTTTGTGATGTGTGCCATTCTCTGGGGTGTGAGGTGGTATCTAATCGTTGTTTTGATTTGCATCTCCCTGATGATTAGTGATGTGGAACATTTTTTCGTGTGTCTTTTGGCCATGTGTATTTCTTCTTTGTCAAAGTGTCTGTTCATTTCTTCTCCCCATTTTTTGATGGGGTTAGATGTTTTTTTCTTGTAAAGTTCTGTCAGTGCCTTGTATATATTGGAGATTAGCCTCCTATCTGATGGGTATTGGGTGAACAGTTTCTCCCACTCAGTGGGGGGCTCTTGTATCCTGGGCACTATTTCCTTTGAGGTGCAGAAACTTCTCAGCTTAATATATTCCCATCTGTTAATCTCTGCTTTCACTTGCTTGGAGAGTGCAGTTTCCTCCTTGAAGATGCCTGTAATGTCCTGGAGTGTTTTGCCTATGTGCTGTACTATATATTTTATGGTTTGGGGGCTGATATCGAGGTCTTTAATCCATTTGGATTTTACCTTCGTACATGATGTTAGCTGGGGGTCTAAGTTCAATTTTTTGCAAGTGGCTATCCAATTGTGCCAACACCACTTGTTGAAGAGGCTTTCCCTGCTCCATTTAGGATTTCCTGCTCCTTTATCAAAAATTAGGTGATTGTATGTCTGGGGAACATTTTCTGAGTATTCAAGCCTATTCCACTGATCTGAGGACCTGTCCTTATTCCAATACCATGCTGTTTTGATAACTGTTGCTTTGTAGTACAGTTTAAAGTTGGGGAAAGTAATTCCTCCCATATTCTTTTTCCCAATGATTGCTTTAGCTATTCGAGGGTGTTTATTGTTCCAAATGAATTTCAAAAGTGTCTGATCCACTTCTTCGAAGAATGTCATGGGTATCTTTAGAGGGATGGCATTTAATCTGTATAATGACTTGGGGAGTATTGCCATTTTGATGATGTTAATCCTGCCAATCCATGAGCAGGGTATGCGTTTCCATTTCCGTGTGTCCTCTCTTATTTCTTGGAGCAGAGTTTTATAGTTTTCCTTGTATAGGTCCTTCACATATTTAGTCAAGTTGATTCCAAGATATTTGAGTTTGTGTGGCACTATTGTGAATGGGGTTGTTTTCTTAATGTCCATTTCATTCTTATTACTATTGGTGTATAGAAAGGCCATTGATTTTTGTGTGTTAATTTTGTAGCCTGCCACCTTCCTATATGAGTCTATTGTTTCTAGAAGCTTTTTGGTAGAGTCTTTAGGGTTTTCTAAGTAGAGTATCATGTCATCTGCAAACAGTGAGAGCTTGACTTCTTCCTTTCCTATCTGGATTCCCTTGATATCCTTTTCTTGCCTAATCGCTATAGCAAATACTTCCAGTGCTATGTTGAATAGGAGTGCTGAGAGAGGACAGCCTTGTCTTGTGCCAGAATTTAGAGGGAAGGCTTTTAGTTTTTCTCCATTGAGGATAATATTTGCCACTGGCTTGTGGTAGATGGCCTTCACTATATTGAGAAAGGTTCCCTCCATTCCCATCTTGCTGAGAGTTTTGATCAAGAATGGCTGTTGGACCTTATCAAATGCTTTCTCTGCATCTATTGATATGTTCATGTGGTTTTTATTTTTCTTGTTGTTGATGCTGTGTATTATGTTTATAGATTTACGGATGTTAAACCAGCCTTGCATTCCTGGGATGAAACCTACTTGATCGTAGTGGATGATCTTCTTAACGAGGCATTGAATCCTATTTGCCAGGATTTTGTTGAGGATCTTTGCATCTGCATTCAGCGATATTGGTCTGTAATTTTCTTTTTTTGTAGCATCTCTGTCTGGTTTAGGTATCAAGGTGATGTTGGCTTCATAAAAGCTATTTGGAAGTGTTTGTTCAATTTTTGTTCTGTTTGTTCAATTTCATGAAAGAGTCTTGCCAAGATTGGCAGTAGTTCCTCTTGGAAAGTTTGATAGAATTCATTAGTGAATCCATCTGGACCTGGGCTTTTGTTTTTCGGCAGACATTTGATTACTGTTTTAATTTCATCAATGGTGATGGGGGTGTTTAGATATGCTACATCCTCTTCCTTCAACCGTGAAAGATTATAAGAGTCCAAGAATTTATCCATTTCTTCCAGGTTCTCATTTTTAGTGGCGTAGAGTTTTTCAAAGTAGTTTTTGATTACCATTTGAATCTCTGTCATATCAGTAGTGATCTCTCCTTTTTCATTCCTGATATGAGTTATCAAGTTTCTCTCTCTCTCTTTCTTTGTTAGGTTTGCCAGTGGTCTATCAATCTTGTTTATTTTTTCAAAGAACCAACTTCTGCTTTCGTTGATCTTTCGGATTGTTTTTTGAGTTTCCACTTCGTTGATTTCTGCTCTCAGCTTTGTTATTTCCTTCTGTCTTCCTATTCTTGGGTCCTTTTGTTGATCATTTTCTAGTTCTATTAGCTGTTTCATTAAGCTACTCAGGTAAGCTCCTTCTTCCTTCCTGATGTGTGCTTGCAAAGCTATAAATTTTCCTCTCAGTACTGCTTTTGCTGTGTCCCATAAGTTCTGATAGTTTGTGTCTTTATTGTCATTTGTTTCCAGGAACCTTTTGATTTCATCTTGAACCACTGGTTATTGAGCATGAGGCTGTTTAACTTCCAGGTGTTAAAGTGTTTCTTCTGAGTCCCTTTGGAGTTCACAAATAATTTCAGAGCTTTGTGGTCAGTGAAGGTAGTCTGCAAAATTTCTATCTTCTTGATCTTATGGAGGTATGTTTTATGTGCCAGCATGTAGTCTATCCTGGAGAATGTCCCATGTACATTGGAGAAGAATGTATATCCAGGTTTCTGGGGATGGAGTGTCCTATATATATCCACTAGGCCTCTTTCTTCCATTTCTCTCCTCAGGTCTAGTATATTCTTGTTGGGTTTCAGTCTGGTTGACCTATCCAGTGTTGACAAAGCCGTGTTAAGGTCCCCTACAATTATTGTGTTGTTGTTGATATTATTTTTCAGATTTGTCAACAGTTGTATTAAATATTTTGCTGGCCCCTCATTCGGTGCATATATGTTTAGGAGAGTGAATTCTTCCTGCTCTACGTACCCCTTGATTAATATAAAATGTCCATCTTTGTCCCTTACAACCTTCCTGAGTATAAAGTTTGCATTATCTGATATTAGTATGGCCACTCCAGCTTTTTTATGGTTGTTGTTTGCTTGGATAATTTTTTCTCCAGCCTTTTATTTTGAGTCTATGTTTGTTCTGACTATTCAGGTGCGTTTCTTGTAGGCAGCAGAAGGTTGGATTGAGTTTTTTGATCCATTTAGTCACTCTGTGTCTCTTAACTGGTGCATTTAGTCCATTGACGTTGAGAGAAAGAATTGTCCTGGGATTTAACGCCATCTTTATTTCGAAATTTGGTGTGTCTTTTGGGTAGTCTTGTCTTAGATTAGGTCTTTCAGTTTTTCTCTTAAGACTGGTTTTGTGTCTGTGAAGTTTCTGAGTTGTTTTTTGTCTGTGAAATCATGTATTCTTCCGTCGAACCGGAAAGTGAGTTTTGCTGGGTATAGTATTCTGGGTGAAGCATTCATTTCATTCAGTCTTGTCACAATATTCCACCACTGCTTTCTGGCATTGAGTGTTTCTGGTGACAGGTCTGCTGTAAATCTCAGGGAAGCTTGCTTGAACGTGATTTCCCCTTTCGATCTTGCTGTTTTCAGAATTCTGTCTCTATCTGTGGGATTTGTCATTGTGACTAGGATGTGTCTTGGGGTGGTTTTTCTGGGGTCTCTTTTGGTTGGTACTCTTCGGGCATGCAGGATTTGATCACATATATTCTTTAGCTCTGGAAGTTTCTCTTTAATGATGTTCTTGACCGTTGATTCTTCCTGGAAATTTTCTTCCTGGGTCTCTGGGACTCCAATGATTCTTAAGTTGTTTCTGTTGATCTTATCATAGACTTCTATTTTCATCTGTTCCCATTCTTTGACTAATTTTTCCATTGTCTGCTCATTTGCTTTAAGTTTTTTGTCCAATCTCTCCTGCTGTATGGAATTGTTATGTATCTCATCTTCCACAGCACCAAGTCTATTCTCAGCTTCTGATACCCTGTCCCAGAGCTTATCCATTTTGTCATTCACTTATTTTACTGACTTTTTCAGTCCTGTTATTTGACATGTTATTTCAGTTTGGAGTTTTGTGATTTCTGTCTTCATATTTTCTTGGTTCTTATTAGTGTTCTGTTCAACTCGATCCATGGTTTCTTGGAGTTCTTTGAGCATCTTCCATATTGCTAGTCTAAAGTCCTTATCTGAGAGGTTGATTAGTTGGTTGGTCATTATCTGGTCATCAGAATTGTCATCTTCATTCTCTATGTCTGATGCTGGCCTGCATTGTTTTCCCATTGTCACACTTGTATTGTGGGTTTTTCTACGTGTTGTGGTGGTATTCATTGTCTATATGATGCAGGCAGCACACTCCTCTGGCTCCTCCCTTTCTGGATGGGCTGACTTGCCTCTAAGGGAGGGGAGTCCTCCGTGGATGAAGCCTCACACTGGGTCAAATCTTAGGCCCGAGCATGCAACAGAGAAGACAGTCCAGAGAGAAATGTTTGCTTCTGTTATATAGGGCCATTCTTAGTGTGATTTTTCCTTCTTGTTGCAATGGTGTTCTTTCCTTAGAAAGAGTGCACGGCCACGTAGCGAAGCGGAGCGGCCGTGCTCCGCTGGAGCCTCTTTTTGCCCCACTCGCAAGAGTTTCACGCAAGAGGACAGTAGACAGACATATACAGGTCACACTCACAGTTTTTCAGTTGGGCCCCACTGGGCCGGTGTACTTTCGTGGATTTTCCCCGCCTGGTGTCACACACAGGGAGCCGGCTTTTGCAAAGGCTTGCCGGTTTTCATGCTCTGAGTCCCTCCCTGATAGATGGGGATATTTTAACATAAACTTTTATTCTCTCCTACTATGCCTATAAACATCAGTTTATTATAACCCCCTTGTAAGCCTGAGAAGCAGTAATAGAACATTCATTGTAAATCTAAGAAATCAGGAACCAGAGAGATAGCATGGAGATAGGGTGTTTGCCTTGCATGCAGAAGGATGGTGGTTCAGATCCCAGAATCACATATGGTCCCCCTAGTCTGCCAGGAGCGATTTCTGAGCGTAGAGCCAGGAGTAACCCCTGAGCGCTGCTGGGTGTGACCCAAAAACAAAACAAAACAAAAAAACCCAACAACAACAAAAAAGAAAAGAAACCAAATCTCAGAGAAAAAAGACCAACCAATCTAGTTCTCTTCCCTCTCTCACTATGCTACTTCTGTCTGAATTTATTACCTTGACAACAATTGATGGAGGACATCTAACTCAGGCTTTATAACACTAACATATTGAGAACACATTTATTACATTTGTGCTAGTTTTTACCTACTACCTAATAATTCTGTTTAGCATATTTCCTTTGTTCATTCATTTCCAATGACTGTTAGCTCTAATTATTCACTTTAATAATAAAACAACACCCCAAAGAAAATTTTCATGAGTGCATCCTAATGGAATTGCACAATAATTTTCTTGTGCTTATTTTATAATTATTATAAATATGGGTGTACTTATAAAACAGAATTATTATCTAAAATATATGAAATAAATATGTTCCAGAAATGATATTACTGGAATCATATTACTGAATATCATTTGAGAAAAACTTTCAATTATATGGAGATATATTTTTAAAAACTAAATGCCTGCAAAGTATATTCTCCAACTGGATAGAATGAAACTTTAAATCAACAATGGAAAACTACCACAATATGGCAGAGTGATAGTACAGCAAGAAAGCTGCTTGTCATGCATGCAGGCAACCCAGCTCAATTTCTAGCATCCCAGATGCTCTCCCATCCATCAGAAGTGATCTCTGAACACAGAGCCAGGACTAATTCCCAAGCACCTCCAGGTAGGCCCATCCCAACAAAAATATCCAAAGAAAACTTAGACAATATACAGAACACCATGTTTCATGGGTAAAAGAGTAAAAATTTTCAATAAGAATTAGAAAGCATTTTGAACAATATTGTTTTCTTTTAGTACGGATGACTCCCAGAGGTGCTTGGTGAGGCCTGTGGCTGGTGGTGCAGGTCTGATAGTTTGTTACTTACTTCTAAGATGTTTGGAGGCCATGAGGGCTACACCCACCTCTGGGGACCATGAGGTACCAGAGATCAAACTCAGTACTTCATATATGGCAGATCTACCACTTGAGCCATCTCACCACAAAACTTTCAGAGCGAAAATTAGTATTAAATACTTTTATTTCTTATAAAGGCCACACTTTGTGATGTAATCTTAATGTACTGGAGAGAGGAGTGATGTTGTGCCAGTGATCACACTCTGAGTCTCATCTACACTGGACATATGCATTTGCCATTTAAATCATATTTCTGGTGACTAAATGCTTATATTATTTTAAAAAGAACATTCTCAACTAATTTAAATTTTTCCAAGGAAACTGAGGGAAAAAAAAAGTATTTCTTCACTTAAAGATATTTTGTTACTGTTTGGATCACGTTCAGTTGTGCTGGGAATTGAACTAGGGGGGCAAGAAATGTGCTTTACCACTTGAGCCAAATTAAATGCCTTTTAAGCAGGAAAATTAAATAGGACATTTAAGGACAAAAAGCACAACAATCTAAAAACAAAATAATAGAGAAAATCAAAACCAAAACTTTTGAAAGGTCAATAAAGTTGATAAATCTATAATAAGATTGGACCAAAATTAAATGATGCTTGTTAACAGCATCATAAAGGAAATGGAAGAACTCAGCCTAGAGCTTTCAAGTATTAGAAAGGTCCTAAAAATGACCTATAAACATTAATTGGAAACTTTAACTAAAATTAACCCTTTTTTTAATTGCAAACCAAAAATAACTCAAAATAAAAGAGAAAAGCCATGGAGACCTAAAATGCCATTTTTTGTTTATGTGGTTTGGTTTTTGATCCATACCTGGTAGTGCTTAGGACATACTCCAGGCTCTACTGGTGGGATTAGCATATAAAATGGAATGCTGGATACCTGATTTGCCGTGTGCAAAGCAAGTGCCTTACCCTTTATACTATCACTCTAGGCTCATAAAATGTCTTTTCTAAATGGAGAAATGAGATTATTTAAAAGTAGAAAAAAAAACCCACATTTTTGAATTGAAAAGTATAGTGCCTGGATTTTTAAATTCTTTAAATTTAGCTGAAAGGAGATAAAGAGAAAAACAGTAGAGTTGCAAAGACTTTCTATTATTACTCCTCTTCCATTGTTTATGTTTTAATTTTAGTAATCTCTTTATTCCTCCTTAAAATGAGTGATGATCTACATGTGCAAAATTCTTGGTAAGAGGCTCTTTTCATTCAGCACTTGCTATACCCATCATGCCACCCTTCTGGGTTGTATGTGGATATGTGTGTAAGAATTTAGATAGTATTATGCATATACTCTTTGCTATTACCTGCTTTTAGAATTTTCTCCATATCTGTAATTTTGGTCATTTACATAATAAATGTATATTGGTGTACATCTGTTTGGGTTTATTTATTTTGTTTGCAATTGAGCTTCCTAGATCTATTCTTAGCTTGAGAAAATTCTCAGCTATTATCTACTCAGATAAGCATTTTATTGTTCTGTCTCTCTCTTCTCCTTTGGACCTCTACAATGTGAATGTTGCTACTCCTATGACTCTATTTCTTAATTTTTTAAAGTGTTTTATTTTTTAGCTGGTCTTTTTGGGTGACTTCCACTTATTTACCTTTAAAATCACTGATGCAAATTTTAGTTTCTGTCAAGTTTTTCTTATTTAAAGTACTAAGAATCATTAATGCAAAAATATTTTTTTATATTTTTCCTATCCTCACTAAAGTTCTCTTTCATTGATCTTCTCATTTCAATGGGTGTCATTAGCAGCATTCTTTCAAGTTTTTTTCAGATGCATGCATTTAGGAATTCTTTTGCATGTGTGTGAAGCAATTTATTGTTTTATTTTATTCTTCTAAATAATATTTTTATTTAAGGTTTGTAGTTGGGTTTCAATTATAAAAAATAACACCCCTCCTTTCAGGTCATTGATTTGATTCATCTATACTGGTGAGTTTTTTCATCTCCTGGTTATGTCTGGTAGTACTTCATAAGTTATGGCCTTGGATAGAACCAGGCTCTTGTGGAACTGGGTAGGGTGGTCTGAGTAATCATAGTCACAGGTTCCTGTGGCATTGAGTTGACTGGGGTTTGAGTTTGATATTGCAGGTGCACCTTTGTCACAAGTTTGAGCAAAGTTGGGCATTGACCCGAGGTTCAAGTCTGCAAGTGTCTGGCAGTAATTAGGCAGTAGCTGGGGAATCTGTGTTCCTAGAGGCTTAAGAGGAGACTGGAGACCCCTTTCACAAAGTAGTGCTAGAGTACATGCCCTCAAATCATACAATGATCAAAACCTCCATTATGTCCTTATGTTAATTCAGACCACCATTATCTCTAGCCTGAATTACATCAGTACTTCCTCACAGTTGTTCTACTTCTAATCTTGCCAGCATGCTTCTTTTATTTTTTTATTAATTAATTTAAGCAATGCGTTTACAAAATTGTTCATGATTGAGTTTCAGTCATCCAATGAGTACTACCCTTCACCAAAAATAAATATGAAAAAAAATGTTTAATGAATCAGAGAGAGACAGGTTAATCATATGCATTTGAGGGATAAAGAGACTCTGTCAGAGAATAATACCCAAAGATGATAGAAATGATTACCAGGAGAACTGGTCTTTTGTATACATTTTTCTAAATTTTGGAAGAGTGGTTAAGTCAGAGAAGGGACCACTATGACAATGAGAATGGGAAATGATCATTCTGAGCAAGAACTGGAAGCTGAAAGGAAGTAATGTGAGATCTATAATACCCTTAAAGTGACAGTATTGCAAATTACAGTGTCTAAAAGGAAAAAGAAAGTGTCTGCCATAGGAGCAGACTTGGTGGGGGCAGAAAACTAGGGACATTGGTGGAAGGAAGTGAACACTAGTGAAAGGATGGGTGCTTAAATATAGTACAATTGAAACTCAATAATGAACATTGGATTTCATGGTAATTTAATAAGTTAAATTTTTTATGTTAATAATTTTTATAAGTTAATAATTTTTAAAATAGAGTTAATGCCCTGAGGTTAGCTAAGTGCTGAAACTGGTTGATATTGATATTGTACATAAACTGAGCACTGCTTGATAATTGGTTGTAAATGGGGAAACCCTTAGGTGCTTTTGAGCCAGCTGGTTTCAATTTTTTTGTTTTTGTTTTTGTTTTTCGGGCCACACCCATTTGATGCTCAGGGGTTACTCCTGGCAAAGCACTCAGAAATTGCCCCTGGCTTGGGGGGACCATATGGGATGCCGGAGGATCAAACTGCGGTCCTTCCTTGGCTAGCACTTGCAAGGCAGACACCTTACCTCTAGCACCACCTCTCCAGCCCCTGGTTTCAATTCTTAAGCCTGACCTCATTGCTCCATTGAAGCCTGAATCCAGATCTTACTCCAATTATCCTAAACCCAAACTTTATTCCAGCTTTCTGTAGTAAATATTTGAGGGGCTACCAACTTCAGTGAGTGAGTACCATCCATTAACTCTCAAAGGGACAATGCAATTGAAATGACTGTGGGTTTAGTTTTCCCAAAGGGAAGTAAGTTCTTTTCACTATGCCTAGTGTATACTTCTTCGATGCGTTTCACCTTACTATGAGGAAACAAACGTTAACTGATTCCTTGTGAACCTCAGAGAAACTCTTTCCATGACATACAGCCCAGATTATTTTATTAAAAGCAGTGATGGGGGTTGAAGAGATAGCACAGTGATAGGGCGTTTGCCTTCCGCACAGCTGATTCAAGACAGACGGTGTTTCAAATCCCGGCATCCCAGATAGTCTCCCAAGCCTACCAGGAGTAATTCCTGAGTGCAGAGCCAGGAATAACTCCTGAGTGCCAGCGGGTATAACCCCAAAACAAAAAAAAATATCCCGAACAATGAAACAAACAAAAAACAACAACAAAAAAGAATACTTATGGTCTTAGAGATCAAGAAGCTTGTGCTTACCTCAATTTGTCTTTCTTGAGTCAAGAATCTGTTTCTGACTTGTTTTCACTTTGTGACACTAAAATAATGCAGTTTGAGGGTGCATTATCCAATTTTATGTTTATCAGAAACCATGTCCTCTTTATGATACTCATCTATTTATAGTAAAGATGAAGTCATCCTTTTCCTTCTTTATGACATCTTCCCCTTCTCTCCTCCTCTAATACAGTCTAAATATATCAGACCTGTTCCATATTTTTTCTCTGTTGAATGCACTGCCTTGTAAATTATGTCTAATGCTATTTTGATTATTTATTCAACTAAAAAAGAACCTAGAGGAGGTATCAAGTTGAAAGAGTTGATTTGTAATTTTAAGCCATTTTATTATTAATTTTATAAACTGAATACTGTGTACATATGTGTTCAGAATATGCTTTATTACATATCTGTGTATCTTGTTATACTTACATTTCCTTTCTTTTGAAACAATTAAAAATTATGAATCAAACTAAGAAAAATTAATGAATATAAAAAGAAAATTCTAATATAGTTTAATATAAGCTATAAATAGGGTAAATATTGGAATTCATTTTTCACAGAAATAGATTGAGAATATAGAAAATTCTTATAAATCAATCAATACAATATTGAGATAAAAAAAGAGACTATTTGAGCGCTGGGTTCTGAAGTAGGTCACCAACCATGGGACTCAGGTCACACTCTCCCTCTCCACCAGGAGACACGCCCAGCACTGGTTTCAGGCTCTGCCTAAAAGTCAGAGCCACAATTCTGAAATGATGGCTGCTAACTCAGTAGAATGATAATCTCTCATTTTTTTATTTTTTCAGGACTCATTTTGCATTTTATTATTTATAACCTCAAAGGTTTAGTTTTTTGAGGGGATGGGGTCACACCCAGCCACTCTCAGGGATTACTCCTGGCAGGCACGGGGGACCATATGGAATGCTGCCGGGATTCTAACCGGAGTCTGTCCAGGATTGGCTACATGTAAGGTAAATGCCCTAATCACTGTGTATCGCTCTGGCCCAAAGATATAATTTTTAACTTTGCTATCACACCACCATCAGAAAAAAGGACATGCCAGCTCACTACATGAAGCTCACCACAAAGAGTGATGAGTGCAGTTAGAGAAATAACTACTTTAAGAACTATCATAACAATGTGAATAACTGAGGAAAGTAGGAAGCCTGTCTCGAGTACAGGCGGGGTGGGGTGGGGAGGAGGGAGATTTGGGACATTGGTGATGGGAATGTTGCACTGGTGAAGGGGCGTGTTCTTTATATGACTGAAACTCAACTATAATCATGTTTGTAATCAAGGTGTTTAAATAAAGATATTAATAAAAAAAAGTAAAAAGGAAATAAAGTAAATCAAAAGTCTGAATTCAGACATAAAAGACTAGCTGGTTGAAATTTCTTTCATCCATTTTTTTTAATAATTTAAAAAAATTAAATACCACGGTTACATGGTTGTTCATAATACAGTTCTTTTTTTTTCCACAGATAAAGTTATTCATGATTGAATTACAGTCATACAATGCATATAAACCTTCACCAGTGCAAATTTCTGCCACCAAATCAAGTTTCCTCTCTCACCCTCTCTGATGCCATCTTCCCTTTCTCCCACCCACCCTCTTCCATCTGCCTCTGGGGCAGATAATTTACTTTTTTCTTCTCTCTCTCCCCTCTCTCTTTTCTTTTGTGACATAGTGGTTTATTTGCAAATGAAGGGGTGCCATAAATGTCCTTTCCATATTAGACCTTCTTTACTGTAACTGCACTCTGCTCTTTGTGGCAAGCTACCTACCACACAATAAGGTCCTTCTGATTTTCATCTCTATCATCCCCACACAGTCTTTTATTTTTCTTATATCCCAGTGATAAGTAAGAGATAATCTTCCATTCTTAATAGAATTCTCAGAGATCTTTCTGGTAATAAGAGGGTCACTGAGAGTGAAGTTGAAAAGACACATCCTGCATAGCAAAGCAGTCAATCAATGTAATATAGCAATGAAAGAAAAAAATCATATGGTCACATCAATAGGTGCAAAAAAGTATTTGAAATGATACAGAACTCATGCATGATCAAAACTCTTAAAAAAGTGAATTGAAGGGCCGGAGAGATGACATGAAGGTAGGGCATTTGCATGCAGGAGGACAATGGTTCGAATCCTGGCATTCCATATGGTCCCCTGAACCTGCCATGAGAGATTTCTGAGCATAGAGCCAGGAGTAACCCTTGAGAGCTGCTGGGTGTGACCCAAAAACCAATAATAATAATAATAATAATAATAATAATAATAATAATAATAATAATAATAATAATAATGGAAATTGAAAGAACTTTCCTTAACATAGTCAAAGTCATTTACCACAAGTCAATATTAAATATATTCAATAAAAAAAAATCTAAAAGACTTCCCTTCAAGACCATGTAGAAGACAAGTTTATCCATTCTTGCCACTTTTTAAAAAATGTTTTTTGATATTAACTTCTAGCTTTAATATGTTATTTAAAAATAAACAAAAATACAAATATAATGTTCAGTGATAAAGTCTATATACTTTAAAAATAAATTATATAATTGAATCAGAGTGAAGTACAAGTTACAAAGTTGTTGATGAATGAGTTTCAGTTATACAATGTACAACATCCTTCATCAGTAAGCATTTCTCACCATCAATGTTAACAGTTTTTCTCCAATCCTCCATCTTGACCTCACTGCTGACTGACTCTGTGGCAGTCATTTATGAAGCATTTACCTTATTTAAAGAATGTGCATCACATGGTTGACATAGTTGACTTTAATTTTTAACATATTATGATAGTGTATACTGAATATTTTTCTAGATTTAAATTTGTCCACTCCTGTCTTTCTTATTTCATCTATATTAACAAGCACTCCTATTCCCAATATTATGAAAAGCAAAGATGAACTATTATTTTATTCATAGTTTTATTATGTATCTCTAAAACTTTACAACAGTCTAAGTATATATCTGTAAAAATAGTGCTTTTATAAATAGGACGCCAGAGTCTCATTTCAGGCCTAAAATAAATTGTCAGTAGTTTGTAAGTATTATTAAACATAAAGCCAGACTCCAATATCCATATAAGTCTTGTAGCATTTTTGAGTTTGTTTCTATAATTTGACAAACTCAAAGTATCTCAAGATTTTAAGTTTTTTCTTTTTAAGTTAGGATGGAAAACTCATTTTTGAGAAGATATTTCTCTTGTAAAGCAGTGTCTATTATTCACTCCTACGCCCACATGGTCTCAGTTCTCAATGTTTTAATTTGAATTTTCTTTAAAAGTTTTATTTTCTAAATCCACTTTTTCCTGTTTCTTTTAAGTTCTAAACCTATGAGTCGTGTTTCAATTTGCATGTCTGGACCAGATAATATCTTCATGGTACTCAAAGCTCCTGGAGGGGGGAATGGTGGGTGGGTATAGTTAAGAGGCATTAGCAACAGAAGTTAGTTCATCTGGGAGGTCCATTCTTATTTTAAACGTTAAGTGGAAAAGTACTTAGTATATAAATCTGACTTTTTTACTCTAGCAACGATTTACATTCCTGTTCTTATAAGATCCATTTTCCTCATTCCTTCACAGTTTTATATGTATTTCTAATGAGTAATAATGTGATTATGTAATTATAATATGTTTATTCAAATGAAGATCGAAAACCTGAGGAATTATAATATAAGCTATAATATGCTAAAATTCCAAGGAGTTATAGTCACAGCTCATCCTTACCATTTTATTATATCCACACTATATTTTATAGAGAGACAAGGAAAAGAAGGGGGAGAAAGAAGTAGAGAAGACATATGAAAAAACAATAGAGGGAGAAGGGAGAAACTAGAAGGCACCTTTAATGTTAGATAGAAATAAATTTTTCTTTTTTTTTTTCAGACCTGGTATAAACATGAACACTTGGGTCATCTGCTAGAACAAAATTAGGAAATCTTATACTGGGACTTTCTTTTCTGCTGTTCCCTAGCAGACACCTTTGTTTCTGGTGAGGACTCCCAACTAGACACTAGCTTTGTGAGATGAAAATATATCTGCAAAATATTAGGCAGATGGCTATAAAATGATTTTCCCATTTCCCCATATAAAATCTATGTTCCCTGCTGATGATAGGATTACATAGTAACTAAAGCAAATTAATGGTAAGATGGAGGAGAATTCTATTACTTCGGACTGCTCATGTGTTGAAATAAAAGCATAAACAATCAGAATACTGGATTTCATTTAGATTAGTTCATGCTTTCTTAAAGTGATTGGAGGTATTTGCAACATGATTTGTTCTTTTCTGTATACTAATTACTTTGTAGAATGGTCCCTGTTTAAAAAATCTTATGGCACATAAACCCATCATAATGTGGTATGCATTCTAGACATCCTATGAAGGTGGGCTCTGGCTTTATGCCTGGAATTTTATTCAAGGTGTCTTCTGGCATGTAAAATGTATTGGTTGTCTCTGGCTTTACTTGCTCAAAGACAGGATCTATGAAGCTACGCTAACGAAGGATAAAAATCCGACATCATCTATTGTGTGTATTGTATAACAAACCCTTGGCAGATTTTTCTTTCTGTGCTTACCTTTGACATAAAGCTAGTCAGTAATGTTTGAAGATCAAATGAGATTTTCGCCAACCCACTACTAGATAGGAAGGATTTATCTACAACCACACTATGAGTTCCCTTAATACCTTTCAAAAACATGAGTGCTTATATCCTAATAGGTTTTTAGCTTAAGATCTAATCATCCACTCTTGAATTAAGATGCTTGAATGAAGCCAACTCATTTGGAACTAAGCACTGTAATGTCAACAGAGACATATGGTATGGAGAAGGATTTACAAAGGCTCTCTTCTGAGGCATCCATTAGGAAAGCAAAGAGAGAACCCTAGAATCATTATTAGTTTACTCATTTATTTCTCAGTAAATTATTGAGAGTAATATCATCTTATGAAGGTGGAAATGGTCTAATAATTACATGTTAGGGATAGAGTACATTGCCATTTGAAATAATTAAATCATTTCCTTGATGTATAATTACTATCAACTTTGTTTGTGAATGCAGTTCATTTTCAGACCAAAGAAAATTCAGCCCCTATTTCACACATAGTACAAATATATAGATAGGAGAAGTATCAAAACTCATATAGTGCCATTTATAGAAAGCTACATTTCAGTCCAAATAAATGTTATCATGTGGTCCTTCAAAAATCGATACCAATGTTATCACAATAATGCAAATGATATATTTCTGACTAGAAAAATGGGGGAAAAGTGCCAGAGAGATAGCACAGCAGTAGGGTGTTTGCCTTGCATGTGGCCAACCTGAGATAGGCACAGGTTCGATTTCTGGCATCCCATATGGTCCCCCGAGCCTGCCAGGAGTGATTTCTAAGTGCAGAGTCAGGAGTAACTCCTGAGCACCACCAGATGTAATCCCCCCAAAACAAAAAAAAATACAATGGAAAAACAATAATAAGAAATTAATATGGTAAAAAAACAATAAGGAATTGTGGAAAATAGTCTTTCAGAAGTCTATTTTATTGATCTTATATATAAGAAACATGCAAAATTAAATTATGCTAATTCTACACATATCAGTTGAACTATTATGTTCAAAAATTTGGAATGACTTCAAGTTATTTAGAGCATTTGACCAGGAGGCAATAGTCCTCTTGCCTCATTAGTGTTGATGGACTCTTAAACATCTCTTAGTTGATAGAAGAGGAGTTTAAAACCTCCTCAACTATAGCAGCTCACTCATTTTATTTTTTCTTAAGATACCACTTTCTCTTTAGAAGCACTTAGCACAATTGTGCTATTATGATTTTTATTAATTCCCACATTTACCAGTTATCTCACAGTTTGTTCTGCGAGATCAGTAGTATATTTAAATTATTTAAAATATTTGGGGTTGCAGCCATAGTACAGCAGGTAGGGCACTTGCTTTGCATAGGGCTCACCCAGATTTGGTCCCCAGTTTTCTCCTATATGCTCACCTAAACATTGACCAGAGTAATTCCTGAGTGCTGGACCAGGAATAACCCAAGCTTTGTCAGGATTGGCCTCAAAACAAACAAACAAACAAACAAACACTTTTTTGGCCTTTCAATAAAAGACTCATATCAATCAGCACATTGTATTTTAAATTGAATTATCTCATGGGCGTATGTCTTTTTAGTCAATAAAATAACAGTGATATTGACATGTACCATTTCTGAATGGGAATAGATATGAAACATGAGCAGATTTAAAACCCTTATTAGGAAACCACATTATTGGGATTATTTATTATTGCTACTTTAACTAGCTTAATTTGTCTCTAAAGATGATAAAATATCACTGATAATGAGAGCATCTGGCATGTGGTATACATGCAATACATATTTGTCGATAGACAGTGAATAAATATATATAGATGTGTTCTAGAAACACAAGAAGTTATGGCATATAAAGGAATAAAAATCTGTGCAACATTACTTTAACCAGAGAGATTTGATTTTAATATAAATACAATTATTTTATTTTCTGCTCTTGAAGTCTGAGCCACTCAGGTTAAATATAAATGTGTAAAAACAGAGTTATGCATAATTTAGTGTTAACTAGTGAGATAGATCAGTGATTTCATGGAAGGGAATCATCTAGCCAATGTAGAATTCACTTGAAGATGTGAAATAGATGGACAAGTGATTTTTTAAAAGATTTTAGTTAGTTAAGACGTGAGAAGAAGATATGACAGATTTCTAAAGAGAGTCTGAATAAAAGCTAGAATTGTGAATTAAGCAAATTCAGGAGCTGTGATTTAGTGCACATGATACTTTAGGCAGTTTAGTCTGGTGGCAGAGTATAGAAGGGCAGATTAATGAGAAGAAAGACTATAAATGGTTAATATGTTAGTACAGAAAATATAACACCACAGATGGAAATCCATTTTTTACCTATAATTCAAAATTATTTAATAAAAATACAAACATCTTTTCCTATATTTGGGGTAAGTTCTCAGGAAGCTCTGAGGTTTCACTCAGTAATTATTATCCAAGCATCCAGTGTAGTTCAATGTAAGGGTATTGTGCTGCTGAAGATTATTCAGGTCTCAGGGGTACTCAGGGGTTTATGTGATTCAGGGAATAACAGGGTTGGCTGCTGCATGCAACATATGCAGCTCAACCAGGATATTTTCAGGTCACAAACATCTTTTCTATTATCTTTTCAAGTACATACATCAAAAAATGTATTTACATAAAGAAATATATGATGTAAAACTTCTGGAAATGGAAAATAAGGAGTGGGACAAAGAGACTGTGCAGTGAGAAAGACACTTGCTTTCCAGGTAGACAGCCTAGGTTCAACTCCTACCCTGAATCCCTCCTGAGTTCTGCCAAGAGTGACACAGATCACAGAGATAGGAGTAAGTCCTGAGCACAGAAGATAAGAATCAAAAACTTAAAAGAGAAGAAAAGAATATGTAAATATAGACAAATAAAATCTAAATAATAAAAAAGTACTAAAAGTCATAAACATGGGCCAGAGAGATAGCATGGAGTTAGGGCATTTGCCTTGCTTTCAGAAGGATGGTGGTTCAAATTCCGGCATCCCATATGACCACCCCTGAGCCTGCCAGGAGCAATTTCTGAGTGTAGAGCCAGGAGTAATCCCTGAGCACTGCCGGGTGTGACCCAAAAACAAACAAAAAAACGTCATAAACATATAACTTTATTTAAAGACAGAATGAGAAGTGACATTTTAAAAAAGATCACTGGAAAAGAAGAGTTTACTTGGTTAAATCAACATCTACAGAAATATATGATAGGCCTTCATATTTTGCATCAGAAAAATTCAAGAATTCAAAGAATTAAATGTACTAGATTGAACCCTATGAATCTTTCTGTAAGTTTTCAAATTGTCAAATATGACTTACTCCTGATTCTACATTTAGGGATCACTCATGGTGGGCATGGAGGACAGACATCTCTCTTGTCTTTAGAACAGAGAATTAAAAAGGTGAAAATTAACTGGTTCCTAAAAATATGAAAGACTATCCAGTCTCTCTCATTATTTGCTGATTAAAGTCAGAGTATTTTTGCACCTCTTTTCAGATTCCAGAGATCTAAAAGTTTGCTACACATGGTAAGAAAAATTTCTTGTAGGAACATAAATTAATTCAACTTTTTTGGAGGAAAATTTGACCATATTTATCTAAACTATTAAAGTACACATTTTGATTCAGTCATCCCTTTTCCAGAAATTTATGCCATAGTCATACCTGACCCTGTGTGAAATGCCAGTGACAACCATGATCAATTGCAGTACTGTTTACAAAATCAAAAGATTACAAACAGCTCAAATGTTGTTACCAGAGCATGACTAAAACAATTACAGTCACAGAGGTTTAACCAACACTATATAGTGAGAAAATTCTAAATACTTATATAAGGAAGATGTTTAAATCAAACTGTTCTATGAGTAAGGAAAGGCCAAAGATAATGCATATTGCAGACTCCTACTGATTCTTAAGTGGCTAATAAAGAATAAAAGCACAAATATATATCATAAAAATATGAACCATTTTTAGACATATAAAGTTTTATGGAAGAATATAAAAGAAGCATAGCAGTTGCTCTGGGAATAAGAACTTGCATAGCTGGACAAACTTACTTTTCATATATATTCTTTCCACTTTTCAAATTAAAGTTGTTTGTTCTATTTTTATTAAGGTGATATTGGTTTCTTTTATTGTGTATGTTTTAGATATCTACAGAACAGGTTCATGTCTGTTCAATCAGTTTTGAAGTTAGAATGTAAGAGTTTGTTTTAGTTTGCTTTTATCCTATTCCTTTGTATTTTTTCTTTATATTCCAAGCTTGAATAAAATCACTTGGTAGTAATCTTTCTCTTTCTGGCTTATTTAATTTAGCATAATTCCCTCCAGTTCTATCCAGGTTGTCACAATGGTACGATTTATATCTTTGTTTTTATAACTAAATAATATTTTACTGTGTGTATGTATGAATGCATATATATATATACATTTATACACAACTACCCTAAACTTTAACATTGTTGAACCATTTTCATATGTAAGCAATTGAAAAATTAAATTAAACTGCTTTATTTATTTAAAACTTATTAACATTATTAATATAAATATAATTAAATATTAATTAAATATTAAAATAATTAAATATAAAAATAATATAAATATTATTAACATCCATATTCTTAAGTGAGAGCAATTTTTAGTGCAGGTAATGTTAAATCTGTCTTGAAAATGCACAAAGGAGTGCAAAACAAAGCTGAAAACAAAGTCTAAACCAAAGTAATAGATGATCATACTATATCACACATGGACTTATAACTAATATATGGTAATACTAATTCAATTTTAAGTAAATTAGTATGGAAAAGATACATTTCCCATATTTCAGCTCAATTGAACTAATCGAAACATAATTTATTAATGTGACTCCCTTGCTTAAAATCATTCTATGGCTCTTCTCAAGATGATTTAATATAATTCTTTAATATAACATTTAGACCTTCTAGTGATCTAGCTTCAATTTTACTAGCTTCATTTTGTAATAATGTTCCTTCTTTGTTCCTTTAATATAAAATTAGCTCATGAGTTTAGGAATCAAGTTTCTTGTTTGCAGATATATATAATCAGCTACTAAATATTTTTGCTCCATATTTCTTCCCCCTTTATTTCTGCCCCCCCCTTTTTGTCATTTAGAAATAAGATAACAAGTCTTCAACCACCAGCTCCAAACTATATAAGCCTAACTCTGCTTTAAGTTCCCAGAACCTGACTAGTCTGACCTCATTCCACTATTTGGTATCTGATACTTTGTCTCCATCAATGGCATATATGTTCCTTGAGGAACTTTTGCTTGGAAATTAGTCAGCACAGAAGTGATTTGCCACAAAGGTGTATTGATATGAAACATGCACAAATCAGTCTGTTTGAAAAAGTTTAATTGTGATTATTGAAGTCACATAAATTACAGAGAAAAATAGTTCAAAAGAGAAGCAAAAAGGACTTGACAACAGATAAACATAGCCATTACTTTGACTTTCTATTAAAATAATTAGTCTGCAGTTGATTCTTTATGCCAGGCCTAATTTACAGTTCAGTCACAAGTAAGAGCTCTTACAGTTCACTAGGCTTTCTTTCTTGTATCATAGTACTAGTTTGAAAATATGTTTTCCTCCCTTCATATTTCATCAGTTAGTTATAACTGTTCTACCGACATCTGTAAACAACCCATAGGAAGATGATGGCAATGCTCTGCCATCCAGCTTCTGCTGTAAGTTGTGGGAAAAGACTGTAAAAGTTTCTCTGCTGGGTCTTAGGGTCAATAGAACAGTAATAGCAAAATGCTAAAAGAGAGTCCTTAAAGCATCAAGGAATCTTCGGGAAGAGTTCAATGAGCAACTAGGGGAGAAGGGATTCTAATATCAAGCATGTACACATTTATTATAGTTTACTCCCAGGGCATTAGAATCATTTACCTCAAAGAATGTTCTACAGGGAGGGAACTGACTGGGGCTCTCTTTGGTCGGCAGTCAGTTTGCCCGTACTTAAAATACATAGTCAAGCAAGCTTATACCACATCTGATTATTTGAATATAAATCAGCTTTAAATTATTTGCAAATAAAATTTCTCAAAATTCAAACATCTTTATGTTCAATTAGTGCTTTAGTTTAATGCACAAAACACACCCTTAGATCCTGCTTGCCATCTGGGGATCCATGTGGCACATCACAGTTCTTCCAGGGTGTGAGTAACCAGTCAGAAAAGCACACGCCTCTTGGTGCTTATCCCTGGTTTTCAATTTCTTATCTTAAAATGACTCTCAACTGGGAGAAATTTCATCCCCCAAAGTGAGGCTTCTCTAACCACCTGGACTGTGGAGCCACTAGGCTCTTGTGATGAGAATGTTCCCCGATAGAAAAAGGTTCTGAGGATCTCAGCACGGGGTTACAGTTGTTCAGAGGTAATCATAAACACCAAGCAATGCTTCTTACCTAGTTAGAGCATTTATTGCTAAGTATGACCACATTGGTTTTCATGTACTGTACATGTGTTCAACAAACATTATGATCTTAATGAGAATTATACAATAATGCAGCTTGTAGAAAACACAAGATGATGAGACCTATGCACTGACTTAAATAAGATATAATCTATGGCCATAGAAACCATACTGAAAAAAAAGAAGAGGAAAAAAAAGAACAAATAGAAAAAAAGAAAACCATACTGAGAAAAATATAAAATAAAAACTATATAAAACCTTTATGGGTATAACTTATAAAGATGTAAAAGAAGACTTTTACAAAATTCCATGCTCCTGGATGGAATGATTCAGCTGGTAAATATGTGAATTATTTTTGAATAAGTCAATGTAATTCCAATGAAAATTTTATTTAGAAATTTCCTTATTGCATTTAATAAATACCTCCCTCAAAGCAATCACTGTCCTCACCTCTCTAAGTTAGGAAGTATAGCTGTTAATGACAAGGACATTTTGTAATCCCATTTCAAATGGAAGTATAGCATAATTAAATGAATTTATCTCACATTTTGTTAACATTTGTATTTTGAGGCCACAGAGATAATACATTTGGAAATTTGCTTGCTTTGCATGCAGCCAGACTAAGTTGATCCCTGGTACCATATATCGTCCCCTGAGCATAATTAGAAATGATCCCTGAGTTCTGAGACAAGAGTAAGTTCTTGAGTACCACAGGGTGTGATAGTAATATTTGTTGAACACAGGTGCAATACATGAAAACCAATGTGGTCATACTTAGCAGTAAATCAAGGAACTCAAATAAGTAAATATATAAATAAAATAAATTGTATTTTTTGGTTATAAAACAAAGTATTCCGAGACTATATAATTGCAGAATTTTTATTTTTCCCCTTCTTTACTAAAAATGCAAACTGTGGTAGGGGTTGAGGTCATGGGTTACATTACTCTAATTGAAAATCCTATTAAAACATGTCCTAGAAAAACATGTTATTTTCCCAAATCACCACGTGATATCTGATTGAACAAAATTGGAGTGGAAGAAAGTAATGAAATATAAAAGTGAGAAGTCAGGATGATAGTCTACCAATACCTTTCTTTTATAAGGACTTTTAGTTATCATTTTAGTTCACTCTGTTCCATTTATTTTGCAGATAAGAAAGGAGGCCTAGAAACTCATATTGTAAACCAGTGAATGGCAGAGATTATATACCCCCACTTTCTGTATCTTTCTGTCTTTGTCACTTCTGTTTTTCTCTGTGACTCATGGTCTCTTCAACTCTTCTGTCTCTGATTCTCTCTCTCTCTCTCAGTCACTCACTCACTACCTCCCTCTCTTCCAGGACTTTAAATTCTCGCAGGCTGGCATCCAAACCTAGAAAGTGTGCATTCTCAATTTGGAATAGACAGGGAAAGACTTCAGTGTGGTATTAGGAACTGGGATTTGAAGCAAAAACATAATTTTAAGTTTTAGGAGAAGACAAAGAGTGATTCTAGTGAACAAAAGGAAAATACAGACCTGGAGTTGAGAAAGAGCATAATTCATGTGGGCTCAGCGAAGAATTGACCTCAGAATGAAGGGTTTATGAAGAGAGGATCACAAAAATGAAGGCTGGATAGAAGGAAAGGGGTGTCTGGTAGAGACCCCAAAGGCCAGCTTGGAGAGCTGTTCTGATTGATCAGAATCCTGAAAATGTTAGAAGGATAGTTAGAAGCTTAAGGGTCTAACACTCTTACTCATGTTCTAATTGCTTAGTTATTAACTATGATCTAGTGAAATTTCTCATCTTTTTATGTCAATTATAGTATGAGGATTGAATGAATTAATGAACACAACATAATACTGTCATGTGGAATTTTCTCAATAAATACTACTAATATGATGATAATAATGAAATAGAATAACATAATGGCAGAACATAAGATAAAAGAAAAAAGTGAATTAGACTTTAAGTAATCTGTATAGAAGTATTGTTTGGTTGGGAAATTGAACAATCTGCCATAAGACAAGATGAGCGTTTCAAATTATTTTCTATACGTAGATTTGAATGTATTGTGAAAGATTTGCACTATTTCAGATTCAAATGGTCAGAACTTAAATCTTAAAATAACTGTTCAACTTCTATCTTCATTTCTTAAAAATATGTAAAAGGGACTGGAACAAAATAGTGGGTATAGTGGGTAGGATGTTTACCTTTCATGTGGTCTACCTTGATGGGTTTAATCCCCAGCACCCTATTTTGTTCCCCACGCACCATTAGATATGACCCTTCAGTGTAGAGCCAGGAATAAGCCCTGATCACAGCATTGTGGCCCCCAATATTTTTTAAAAAGTAAATAAAAGTGTTATCTACATAATGTCTCTTCTTATTGCTTCTATTAATCTAATCAAACAGAGATTAGGAAACAAGGGTGAGAATTTTGGAGGTTCTAGTGGAGAAGAAAACAGAGAGCACAGATAACACCCTCAAGTGTTACTCTAAATAAAAAGAATGTCTTTTCAAAATATAAACACATTGACTAATCGGAAGAAAATCTGCTTTCAACTCCAAGGCCTCTGCATAGACATTAACAGCACCAGAGTAAAAGGTAGCTTATTAATGATTCATGAAAGTTGCTCTAAGAATCCATAGAAACATTGTTTGAAGATAAAATGAATTGCTCTAAACACACACACACACACAATTTCCACACACACACAATTTCCACACACACACACACACACACACACACACACACACACACACACACACACACACACACACACACACACACACACACACAATTTCCAAACCTGTAGGCTTGGATCTTCCTTCTTGGCTGTCATAGTGTGAATCACCACTCGAGGGAGCTCAAGTTTCTCTGGTCCTGGCTCACCACCGCTGGAGACTCAAACAAGAAGGGGTGGGTAGGGGTTGGGGGCTGCACTCCAACTCTCTCCAGAGATGTAAGACTCTCTTGATTGCCAATAAGTGGGGGTGGGGGTGGGAGGCTGACCTCGAAACTGAGATGTTTAGCAGTGCCTTTAATTTCAGCTTTAGAAGTCAGTGACAAAGACCATCCTTTCCTTTGCCCAGGAATGGCAATGCCTCCTACGTAGCTGTCTCTTAAGCAGGGAAGGGGTTCGAGAAGCAAAGTTGTCTCTGCTTGGGTTTTACCACCCCTATGGCTTGAGACTTGACTCTAATTGAGCTCTCGGAACTTATGGGTCCCCTAGAATGCTTTGGTGTCTGGCAGAAAAGTGTGGCCAAGCAGAGAGTCAAGACTACAGCAGTATGTGTCTCACTTTTCTGAGAGCATCCAGGAAGTATGGGGTCTTGTTCTCGCCCCCCCCCCAAGTGTTATCAGAGACCTGGTATCTCAGACAGCCTTTATTAAGAGAGGAAACACTGTCAAGGCCTGTCTGGGGTGTCGAGGCGGCCTGAAGCAACCGATGCTGTTCTCTTTAGGCTTCTCGTAGCAGCTCAAATGATTTATTAATTATTCATTACCATTTGTCATAAAACCCTGAAGGGCTGCCAAGTGGTAGCATGCAGTCAATACTAAAGCGGGGAACTTGCCTTTTCTTATTTTCTAATGACGATCAGACATGTAAGCTCCTGGTCTGCTTTAAAAACACTCAGGACACCATTGGTGTAATTGACTAAAAGTCTGAAACCATAACATCTCAATAACACCCTCCCGGGGCCTTGCATTTTTACATTTTCTCTCAGACTCACAAATCTGCTTGTAACAGAGATCATGAGACCAAAGGAAAAAGCCATGGCAGTGGGAGCTTCCAGCATGAAAACAAAATCTGAGGCACAATCATCATGGAGACACTCTGATTTAGTCTTCCCTCTGCCTTCCTATGAAAGTGGAAAACAGTCTTACCAGTGAGGGGTCCTGGCTTTCTTTTCTCACCTCTTCCCTCCCCTTTTTACACAGTACTCCCACCCTCACCCCATGTGACCCTTTTTGATGTCTTCACCCTCTCTAGTCTCCTTTATGGCTAACTTTTATGTGCATTCTAAACAGATAACAAAAATATGTGGGCTATAGTGGGGGGGGGGGGGCCTGGGGGAATCTTGGTTCTGAGGTGAAAGGCTCTAGATCTGGAAAATATCCCAGGGAAGACGGACTTGCTTTCAGCCCCATTTTATCTTTACCTGAAAATGAGCCCAAACTCTGAAGTTCAGTGTTTTTCAGAGAAGTTCGCTAAATTGAAGTTACAAAGAACCGCCATTGCAGAAACTGAAACTGATACTGCCCTGACATGTAGGAAGACTCTCTGAGCCCCCTAGCCTGCTTGGCAAGGGGCCAAGATAATCAGCAAAAGCCCTTCCTCACAACAAATGACAGTTCTTTAACCCCCTCCCACACCCACCCTAGAGATGTGGGGGGGGGGAGGATAGAGGGACTGTTTTCTTGGCATCTTGTTCAGAATCTAAATAGCAGTTGTCACTTGGCAAATTTAAGCCAGCTCTAGGTCAGAGGACACTGAAGCTTGTTCTGATTAGAGGAAAAGGCTGTCTCTGTTTGTTTCACATGCTGATACCCTCAGTACCATGTGCAAACAGCAACCATCACTTTTGTCTGTGGCTTGGTTACCACCTGGAGATGAGTAAACACCTTATCCTGATATAGCCAGTAGTCCTGGCCAGCTCACAGATGGGCCCAAGCATGTCCTGAAACTATTGACATCTTATAAAATAGTAGGAATTCCTGGTGAGAGAAACAACGAGAAGTCCAAGAGATACATAAAGGGTAGAAATTGTACTACCAAATGGTGCCCTTTAATCACTCTCTCTGAGTGTCTTGGGGGTACATATTTATGTCAATGTGGCATTTTATAAATGGTTCCTGCATTTGATCTTACTGATTTTAAACACATATTTATTGATTAAATATTATTCAATCAATGCATATTTGTGGATATTGATGATGTTCACTCAATAATAATACCAATATTAAATTTAGTATTAGTAACTAGTACTAATTGCTTTTGTAAGAATTAGGTACTAGTAGATGGATACTAGTAGATTGATACTTTTTGTTTGTTTTGGGTCACATCCTTGTGTGCTCAGGGCTCTCTCTTGACTCTGCTCAGGGATCATTCCTGATGATGACAATTCCTTGACTCTGCTTAGGGAACCATATAGCACCAGGAATAAAATCTGTGTTGGTCATGTTCAAAGCAAGCACTTTACCCTGTGTACTAGGTATTGACAATGTCTGATGTCCAGCAACTGTGTTTGGTGCTTGGGTTACTTTAATGAGGAGAACAATATATGTTCTTGTATAGTCTTTACCTGGTGCCTTGCACTTTACCTAAGTGCACTCATCATAAGCAATGTATGGGATGCGAGTTTTTTTTAGAGAGGTCCCGGTTTGTAGATATTTTCTTATGGCAGTAATCCTGTGGCTATGTTATTTTACTGAATGAAAAGTTTTTATAATAGAACTGGTTTTCCCAAAACTTCCATCAAGAAGTTATTCATAGAAAGGATATACAAAATACCAAGGATTAATGAAGAGTATTTTATTTTGAGCATCCTCCTCAATCTGAGCAACCATGGATGTGTGGCCACTAGACAAATTTATCAAGTCTTGGTTGTATACAATAGTCCTTAGCAGGACTTTAAAATGTTTGTCCTTCATTGTGGGGAACAGGAAAAGAAAACGTATTAAAAGAAACCTCCTTGGGGCCAGACTGAGTAATACAGCAGGTAGGGCTTTTGCAAGTGGCCTACCCATGTTCAATCCCCGGCATCCCATATGGCTCCTTGAGCCTTCCAGGAAAAAGTCTTGAGTGCAGAGTCAGAAATAACACCTGAGCATCACCAGGTATGACCCCCCAAATAAAAACAAAACAGAAACCCACCTTTTTGCCAGTAAGATGAAAATATAGAGATCTAAAAAATTCACAAACAGTGAAGGTAGGCTGAAATCCCCAGAAAAGAGAATGGTGGGAGAAACTATTTCATTTGAGTTGAGAAGTTTTACATTTGTTGCCTTGAATCTGAGAATATGAAAAACATCAGTGCTGATGGTAAATTTCACTTTGTCTTTCTTGATGTTTCTCTTAGGAAAGTGCTAGAACATGAGATATAGTTCTTAATGAGATATAGGGACTGGAAAAAATCTATGGGTGCAAATAGGATATAATACAAAGAAGAATATCACATTATGGTGTATCTCTGTATGTGTTTTGCATACTCAATTCATTAAAATCTTAGGATGACTTCAAGCAATAGATAGGATTATGTCCATTTATAAACAAGGGGATTAAATGTGTAATAAACTGCCCAAATTTTCATAGCTAGATAGAAAAGGAAATGCTTTTCTTCTATTGTTTGTTAAAAAGAAATTACCGTAATGAAATGGGCAAGAAATACATAAGTCATCTCAGAGAAAGTATCTCACAAACCAGAGGTGGAGGAAGAGCTACCATTTTAAATAACAATTAACTTCAGATGTGCTAATAACTTCTCATAATAAGCCCTCATCTTCTGCTCTCATGTCCTCTTTTCTTCCTTGTCATCACCCTTACATACCACATTCCACATTAATCCATCCAGGAAAATTGGGATCAGGACTGGAACTAGACACGGCAGTTCTCATTTCTAATGTTCTGCATAGTCCAGGTTGAATGCATACTGTTTGGAACACCCTTTCCTCAAGACTTTGTCCAGGTAATTCACCTCCCTACTCCCCCCCCAAAACCTTTTCAGGTGTGAAAATAATGGGATGTGGAAGAGAAAATAGAACTACAAGGGCCCTGAGTCCCTTTATGCAATGGGATGACCAAGAGCCCTCCTTCCAAATAGCCCTGCCTTGACCTTTCCTTTTCAGTGGACAATACACTCAGTTGACATAACACATTTCAGCTGCAGAAGAGCTCAGTTAAAACTAGGGACTGTAGAGTCATCTGAATCTCTAATGTATCCTCAAATGAATTTCTAGAAGTCTCCCATCAGCTGAACAAAAGTACATACAGAATAAAAATAATGTGAAGATAATCTGGGATAATGACTCAATTATTTTACAACTGTCATTAATGATTAAATTCACTCTAATGCTGGTTTATGTAGAGATTTTGGCTCTTCCTTGGAAATGTGCTATTAGAGCTATTAGGTTGAGATCTTGATTCTGTTTAATCTATTTGTAGGTCTATCTATCTATTTATTTATTGATTGATTGATTATGAGCTTCAGATTGTATTCTAATACTCAGCATGAGGAAGGTGTGAGAAACTTGTTTCTAGTTGACAGTAAATTTCAACTTACTGGCACTGTTATTCTTTCCCCCCATCATCTTGATAAATTTCCCAAATCTCGGTGTTCAGTAGTCGCCGTTTGCTAGTTTTCAAGATTCTTAAAAAGGCTAGTTTCTCAAGAACACAGCTTTCAGTGAGGTCCTATTAAATTTCTATATTCATTTCATTGATATGGAAAATGATCTGGTGTCATTTTTGTTCCTAGTCAAATTTTTAAATAATTCCTCACTTCTAGTTTTGGAGATTACTCAGGTCTTAACTATTCATTGAGTTCTTTCCTAAGCCAGTGAGTGAGCTACTAATTATTAGTTTTCTGAGACGGATTAGAAACTGGCCTCTTTTTTTTTTTTTTACATAATTAACCATGTTCCCATTTAGCTAACTATATCTGTACCTTCCAGACATTAAACTTCAAGAACTTATTTTTTCATACCACTCTACTTACAAAGGTCTCCTTGATTTGGTTTTTGAGAGGAGGAGTTTATCCCAAATAGTGATCAGGATCCATCCCATGACTGTCAGATAACTGAATGACAGTTTATAAGTTCACTATGAGGGTGTGTGAATACGATATTGCTGGGGCACTGCAGTGCCAAAAATTACCCCAGTCATTCTGACATAACCAAGAAGCAGGCTTTGTTTGGGAAAACTAAGGATAGAAACTGAACTAGACATTTGAAGGCATGAGCCTTTTCCCTATAGAATCTCTTTGGTCCAAGCCCATATTTTTATTTTTTCCAATCCATCTTGGTTTACTTGTGAAGTTTCCAGTTGTAATGTAAGTAAAGAGGAGATAAAATATGAATACTGAAATATATTAATGATTATACTGAATGAGTATTTATGCTACGCTTGAGAATTTCAATTAAATTTGCTCCTACTCTACTTCTATTGTACTTAAATAACTACATTTTCAATTGTTAAAATAGGTATATCAGGATTCCCATATGGGAGACAAATTTAATATATGGCACAGGTGAGCCATAAAATCTTCAGCAAGAGATAACTGCTCTATGCCTGTCTGCTAATAAAAAAAATAAAGATAATATTTCCATCTATCTCACTGGTTGTTTGGAGAGTTGAAATTATTATATATGGGTACAGATTATGAATTATGCCAGATGCAGAATTCAGAGGGTCATTATAATAGGTCAAGTTGTAGAGACTGTAATTCTGTATGTATGACCCTTTTTCTCTCTTTTGCCATTTTTTTTCTTTGCTTTTCTTAGTTACTGTTATTCGCAACTGAATGGCATATGGTTTTTGTTTGCTATTGTTGGGATCTTTCCATTTACTTCTATTTTGACTGCCTGATTCCACTTCCAAATGGTAACCTCCCTCTGTTACTTGGTTCACCTTCTTTAGAGAATCTGATTGCCCTATCTTACCTTTTTATCCCATCTATGATAAACTCCATCAGACTGGATGGTCATTTCTGACTAATTACAGTAGTTGGATTAGAGGACTTACTAGCTACTTAGGCAGCAGGAGCCTGGAGCTAGGCAATTTCCTTTAGGAGGGTATGAGAAGGAACATGGGCAATGATTGTTATCTTGTAATATAAATTCAAAACCATATGTCTTCTCCAATTACATTCAGAATTTCTTTTATGAATTCTAATTTTTTCAAAGAAACAAAACTAATAGGTAAGTTCTGAACAAGGAACCAGAAGAATAGAACCCAAACTTAGAGTCATTCTTTGCTATAAGGCTTTGCATAACTTTTTCCTATCACACAGTCTCAGTTTCCCCATTTATAAAGAGAAAGGAATGAAGTTGTTGAACATTAAATTCTTTTCTGTCTCTAAGAGAAAAGAGATGGACATAAAGAAGTCCAGTGTCTAAAATCTGCCCTTAAACTAGAAATGGTTTGATAATTGATCTTGATGCATAGTTCAGAACATTAAGAATCCCATATGTATGGATATTCTTGGAGACAATTATCTATAGAGTAGGCATATGTTGAATTAGCATAAGGTTGCTATTAAAAACACTGTGAAAGTGAAATATAAATGTCTATAATCATAGGAAGCATCGATCTAAAAAATCACTAACCCAGTCATTCATTTAAACAGGTTTGATGACTAAAGTTACAACTTCCTTTCTCATCACTCTGGCATTGCAGATTTAGGATGAAAAGTCTGGATGAAAGTTTAACTGATTCAAAGTACATTTACCTCCTTCCAGGAGTCAAGTGTTGGCTAGTCTTTGATCACTGTTGTCCTGTGGCTGGGCATATTTATAAACATGTTATGTATTAACATGTGAATCATATGTGAAACAGATCTTAGAAATGTTATCAAAGCTTGGGCCAAATATTGATCTTGTAGGAATAAAAATGTGTAGCAAGTTGCATGGGGGAAATACTCTTTTTTTTCTGTGTTGAAAATCAAATAAGTAGAAGACTTCAAAGTACTAAATTAATACTGATATTAAAACTCATATTTAGGAAGTAAATTTGATTGTCTTTGGACATTAACTATTTTAAGCCAGACTTCATATCTATAATTTTTTTTAACCAGTTGAGAGTAGAATTCAAGATTTTTTGTTGCTTTAGTCACCACTTCTTTCCTGTTCTGTTTTCATGGGGTGTTGGAATTCATCCAGGAAGTTTAGTCTGTCACTTTACCAAACCAATTAGTAACTGGGTCTCAGGGTAACTTGACAGACACCATGGTTATTTCCAGTCTGAGCTGCTTCCCAACTGGGACAAATAAGTATAATCGCCTGAGGTTCCTGAAGTGATTGGTCCACCCATGTTAGTCAGACACAAGGTCTTACTGCCCCAAGCTACTTGGCAAACCTCTTTCTCTACTTTCATCTATGATCTGTAGGTTACATTTTTCATTCACTGAGTGCCTCTCCTCTTTAGACTGCTCTTGGAGTTCCTTAATAGATATTTTCACATATACAAAAATAGTAATGATGTAAAATCATAGAGAGTAACTTACCGTGATTGATGGATTACTTATGGATCATTAGACAGACAGTATTTGAGGCGGATTTGAGTCTTCACAATAGAATTTCTTTCAAATGAGTATCTTTCTGATCATTAAGTGAACACTAAAAATGTACACATTACTGTATGTTTTTAGATAATCCCTGTTCAAGCTAAAGATAATTTTTTTTCTTTTTAATGTTCTCTAGACATGGCTTCAGAGACATTGGACAGTGAAAGTTTCTTGCCTTGCATATATGACTGACCAAAGTTAGATTTCCAACCTCACCAGGGCTGATCCCTAGCATAGGGGTCAAGAATAAGTCCTGATCAGAGCTGAGTATGACCCCTATATCTTGCCCAAAATAAGCCAATGATCTGTACCCTAATGTTACTCAGACTGGTAGTATATGAACTAATGCCTAACTGCAAAGTTCTGTTTCAGCTTCAGCTCAACTCTGGGGTAAACACAAAAATGGAGACCCTGAATCTAGCAATAGAATAACAATTGATAAACTAACTTAGAGTCAAATTATTAAAAATTTTAGCTCCATTTGTTTAACTTTTAATTTTTTCTTTGTTTAGACATTCTAAGTATTGAAAACAATAAAACAAACAAAACTAATTTTTCACCACAGATAGACTTCTACTGTAGAATATTTTTTGTCTTTTTAGATTTCATAAACTATTAATCAAATTACTTTAGCTCCTAGCTCCAAAAAGAAAAACCAATGTTTAGCACCTCCTAGAATAGATTTGTATCGCAACCAAAGAAAAGGAATTATCTTAGTTGGAGCTAAAGGAATGAATATTTCTTCTCATCAGAAGCCTGGATCATTATAGAATCTCCTTTTAGGACTAATACAAAAGCATCAAAGTACAGATTATATCTTGGTAGGAATCTCTGGAAAATCTACTTAACTAACATTAATATTACCAAGAAACATTTTTGTCTTGTGGCTTTAAAAATCAATGGAATCATATATAGCCATAATTTTTACTAGAATTAAAGCTATCTCTCAGGGCTGGCATGATAGCACAAAGGGATTGCCTTGCATGCAGCCCAACCAGGTTCAATACCATCCCATATGGTCCCATATGGTCCTCTGAGCACTTCCAGGAATGACTCCTGAGGGCAGAGCCAGAGATTTCAGGAGTAACTCAGATTTACTTGAGTTACTTGAGTAACTATCAAGTTACTGCGATGGTTGGTCCAAAACACAGAGACACAAACAGACACAGACACACATACATTCACACTAATGTATACACATCCAAGATATCTTTCAAATTCTGTCATAGAAGAAACCTTTGAAGAGCTTCCTACTTTGAAGAGTAGAGAAGTCAATCCCTCAAAAGATAAATATAGATACATATGACCAAATGCTATTCCGTTTTTTAAACACCAGTACCTTCCAAATACTGAAATTGGTAGAAGAGAATTTTTTGTTTGTTTGTTTTTTTGGGGTCACACCCAGTGATGCTCAGGGAATCCTCCTGGCTATGCACTCAAAAATCTCTCCTGGCTTGTGGGACCAAAATTGGATGCTGAGGGATCAAACAGCTATTCATCCTAGGCTAGCGCGGGTAAGGCAGACACCTTACACCTTTAAGCCACTGCTCCTGCCCTAGAAGAAAAATCTTAATAATCTAATCTAATTAGTAAACACAGGTAATTAGACTATATTGTAGAAATATATTGGTGAAATAATATAATAATATAAATTAATATAAATTATTTTATGAATATTATATTATATATAATATTATATATAATATAATATAAATATATAAAAATAATATTATTATATAATAAAAGTATATAACACATAATATTATACATAATATCTTTATAATATAAAATAATTTAAATAGTGGGACACACATGAGTTAGAAAGGCAACTAGTAGATTAGAGTAGCAATAGAAAGAAAACAAAGTCACATTGGGCCATGGTTGGAAAAGGCTGAGAAGCACTGATGTAGATCAATGTCATGAAATCCATCACTTCATGCTTGAGGAAGTCTGTGCCCTATCCAAAACTGCTATATATTTTGAGAGCAGACTCCTATATATATGGAGAACAGGACATTAAATTACTAAAGCAATAGATAACTGCTATATCAGATCTCTCTCATTGGTGAATCTAGGCAACTTGGCTTTTTCTTGGATATATGACTAAGCCTATCACCCCAAAGGATATGTGGTTAAACCTATCCCCAAAGTGTCTAAATACTAATACACATATTTATGTTCATACAAAGCAATGGCAACTTTACTAATGACTGGAAGTTTAGGGAACAGATTTACCTACCAGGCAATATACAAAGTTAAGAATTAAAAATTAATCCATTTCCACTTTTAAAAATAGTATAGTCTTTTAATAGAATCCAACCAAAAGAGGCCTTGTTGGAGAAATGATTATATATATTCTACAGTTTGCTTTTTATCTCTTATCAATGTTCTATGTCAATCTTAGGTATGGCATTTTATAGTAAAGTTATTTATCTTCACCCTCTAACTTTTTACTATTATGATGCAGTAAATGATGATTCATATTGTATTTTATATTTGTATGGGTGAATTGCAATAAAAAAAAGAAAACAAAACCCTATAAGTATAACTATAGTTTAAACAGACTGTGGCCTCCAGTCTTGGAGAAGTGTTGACAAACATTGGTCTGTCATGATGATTACAGGAGGTCTGTGCTTGTGGGCTTGTGTTCCAGCAAGGAGTAGTGACATTATTCTCTTTTATATTTTGGTGGTGGTGGTGGGGGAAAGTGGAAGGATTTGGAGCAACACCCAGTGATATTTAGCAACTATATTACCAGGCTCTGTGCTCAGAAATGATCACTGGAAGACTAGCCTAAGGGGTTTAAACTGGTGTCATCTGCATGTAAAGCAAGTTCCTTAACCCCTATATTATCTCTTAAGCCCTCTATTCTTTTTATGGGACATGTCATTAGAATAAAAAACCATTTCAGTGGCAGTACCTAAAAGGAAAGTGAGAAGGGAGAGAAGGAGATGGATATTGAGGGATGGAAGAGAGAGTGGGAGAGAGGGGAGGGAAGAGACAAAAAAAGAGACGGAGAGAGGGAGAAAGAGGGGGGAAAAGGGAGGGACAAAGAGAAAGAGAGGGAAAGAAAGGAAAAGGGAGGGAGAAAGAGGGAAATAGAAAAAACAGAAAGAGAAAGACTGAGTAAGAGAGAATTGATTATCACAAAGGCATCCTGATTAGATTTGGGTTGTGGGAGGGAAACTGAAGATACAGACAGTGGGAAATTTACACGGGTGAAGGGACAGGTTTTGAAACATTGCATAACTGAAACTCAACCTCAACAATTTTTTTTCATTGTCTTTTTTTAATCTTTATTTAAACATCTTGATTACAAATATGATTGTGATTAGGTTTCAGTCATGTAAAGATCACCCCCCTTCACCAGTGCAACATTCCCACCACCAATGTCCCAAATCTCCCTCCTCCCCACCCCACCCCAACCTGTACTCTAGACAGGCTTTCCAGTTCCCTCATTCATTCACATGGTTATGGTAGTTCTCAGTTAACTCTGTATATTGCAGTGATTCAATAAAAATATATTTTTAAAATTTCTCTCACCTACCCCAAACCAGTACTCGCAGATTTCAGAAATGAAACCTGTATTGAGCAAGTATCATGGGAGTAAGAGAGGGACACTTTTAGATTCTAGGTCTAAATTATCTGGACCTTTGGCTATCAATCTGATGCTTACTTAGGACAGTACTTTGCACATGTTGGCAAAGTTTTGGTGGCAAACTGTTACCACTAAGTATACTATTTTGGGAATGGAAACAGAGATCTGATATCTGGCAAAGATAAGAGTTCTCACTGATGTTTTGTCCTTAAGGCACCTCTCAGTGTCTCACTTCCTTCATTGGTTAAATAGACTTCATAATTTCTCAGGCATATTCCAGGTAAAGATCATGGTTGTCATGTGTATGAATGGAATATCACAAATTGGAAATCAAGGGCCAAGCTTTGCTTTTAAAATTTTTACTACAATTCTTTTTATACATCTTGACAAAACAAACATTTGTCAACAAGTCAGAAGAAAAAGAAATCTGAAATGAGATAGGGGTGGCATAATCATGTGGCTATCATGAAAATTACTGATTGCAAAAATAAAACAACTCGGGAAGATATCTTTTAAAAGCTGAAATAAATCAAATCACATTTGAAATACATTTTATTAATTAATTAGTGGGTATTTTTAATTTTTGGTCATACCTAGTGGCACTCAGGGGTCACACATGGTAGTACAGTGTCGAGGGTTAAACTTACATTTCCTACATGTAAAATATGAACTCAACTCTATTCAGCTCTATCTCCAGCCCTGGAGAAAATTTTTTTATCAGGCCTTTTTCTGTTCTTTAAATATGTGGTACTAGTGATAAAACCCAAGTAAACCTTATGCAAGGCTAGCATTTTAACCCCTGTACTATCTTACTGGTTTTGTTTTTAGATTTTTTTTTTTAGTAGAGTTTCTGTGAATTGCCCATGGAGTAGGCAGTTAATGACCTTGTTTAGGACTTGAATCTGTCTTCTTTCTCCTAAACTTGAATGTTTTAAACTGCAACATGCTATATCTAGAACTAGACAGAAATTTAAAGCAAGTCTTGAACTTATTGATGACCTTAAATTCCATATATAGTCTCTTCTTAAGAGACTACTTGAAGGGTTCTCTATAGACTCACCTCAAAAATTAACTGTCTCTGCCTAAGGACATCCATTATGTGGCTAATGTTTATCCATTCGTTGTAACTTTCCTGGGCCCATTTGCATTTGAAGTCCAAAATCTTGTTTGGGGTTAATGAACCCCACAGGTTCTTCAGCCAAATGCTTATTGGCTTACAGCTTAACATAAGCTTGTATCTAATCAGTGTAGACGTTGAGACAAGTTCCATGCTGGCAAATTCCCAAAGCAAAAGGAGGTAAATGAGAACAACATGAATGAGACAAACAAGGGAACCACCATGGGGGAACAGTTTAATCAACACTTAGAGAAACAGAGCTGTCTCCTGCCGAGATGGAAATACATCTGTTTTGTAGATGTCCTAATGCCTTTAACCATAACTTCTTCCTGAAGAACAAAGCATCTCTGCCTTTCACACTACTCCTGCTGGAAATCATTTCATAATAAGAAGACAAGAAACATTTTAAATCCAAGTTTTAAAGGAACTCTTTAATAACAGTGGACAATAGCAGGTGCTCTGATGCATTCCCAACATTTTTTTGAATGATACCTAGAACCTAGACAGTAATAGCATCTCTGAGTCACATTAGACTGGACTATGAAGGCCTTGGAGCAAGATCAATAGCTAGAAAGTCCCCATAGTTACTTTTCTCCAATGTCTGAATTGAAGAAACTATTTTATAGACAAAAACTCGCCTTATTGTCTATCAAGAAGCAATCACACATCCTATCTTAAAGGTTGAGATAATCAGACGCATGCTCACTCAGAATTCTTAGATTCTATAAAACTTTATTGTCATTTTCTTCTCTGAATCACTAGGCTCTGCCCTTCCTAGGTTTTTTTGGGGGGTGGGGTGGAGGGAGGGAGTAACCACACCTAATTTACTTGTATTAGAATCTTTGTCATAGAATATCCCTGAGAAAAAACTTCAGCCAGGTAAAAGTGAGTTCCAGAGTCAGAGACATAGTAGAGATGGGTAAGATCTCTGCCTTACATAATCCAATCCCAGTTTTCTGGTATCACATATAGTTTCCCCCAGTACTATTCACTGATCACTAAGCACAGAGCCAGAAGTATGCTCTGAGCACCATGGAAGATGGCAGAACACTTTCTGTCATGGGCCTCTCCAAAAAAGTGTTTCCCAAGTTCTGGATAAGAAAAGGAAAGGAGGAACTCTAGTAGCATAATAAAAAAGGACTTATGAAAGAAAAAGAAAGAAAGAAAGAAAGAAAGAAAGAAAGAAAGAAAGAAAGAAAGAAAGAAAGAAAGAAAGAAAGGAAGGAAGGAAGGAAGGAAGGAAGGAAGGAAGGAAGGAAGGAAGGAAAAGGAAGGAAGGAAGGAAGGAAGGAAGGAAGGAAGGAAGGAAGGAAGGAAGGAAGGAAGAAGAAAGAAGAAAGAAAAAAAGAAAGAGAAAGAAAGAAGGAAGGAAAGAAAGAAAGAAAGAAGAAAGAAAAGAAAAGAAAGAAGAAAAAGAGAAAGAGAAAGAAAGAAAGAAAGAAAGAAAGAAAGAAAGAAAGAAAGAAAGAAAGAAAGAAAGAAAGAAAGAAAGAAAGAAAGAAAGAAAGAAAGAAAGAAAGAAAGAAAGAAAGAAAGAAAGGAGAGGGAGGGAGGAAGAAAGAAAAGAGGGAGGGAGGGAGGAAGAAAGGGAGGAAGGGAAAGAAGGAAGGGAAAAAAGGAAGGGAAAGAAGGAAGGGTTAGCTCATTAATTTTAAAGTTTTAATTTTAAAGCTTTAGAACTTTCTCTTCATTCCTCTCAGTTTTGGCTTTCTTTCCTTCCTTCAGCATTTTCTCTCCATCTACTAATTTCTAAGATTTTGATGACCATAAATTACGTGATTTCCCCTCTAAATGGCAATTTTACTGATAAATGAGATGTCATTAGGTCTTTCTGGATGTTATTACCCGAAAAGTTAAACATAGTGTCAACACAAAGACTACTAGAATTAGGCAGGCAGGAAACAAACCTACAGAGTTTTGGTATTTGCCAAAGACCTTCACTCTAGGAAGAAATTGAGCTCTTTAGTTCCCAGAGTCTGTGGGTGTTCTTTGCTACTGTAGAAGTTTTCCTGTTAGTTCATTCACTGCTGGCACCTTTTTCTTACATTTTTAACCTTCGGTTCTCCTCTGATTACCAATCCAGCTAAATTTATTCCAGTTACCTCCACATTTTAATAGAGTTCCCATCTTCAATTTTAGAACACGAATAGTAGAACAACTTCCCCACCAACAAATGGTTTTTCTGAAATGCTATTTCACAAGATCATTTCTTTCTCACAAACAAAAACTTCTTTAAGTCACTGATATAAATTATTTTTAGTTCCTGCTTCTTACTTCTACCAATTTTTTTGCTTATATCAGAAATAATTCCTCTGTTTCTTTCAGATAAATCTCTACCAAATATAGAATTATGGCTAAGGGCATAATCATTCATAAAATCACCCCCATTCTGATAGCACTATAGAGGTATGAGGATATTGTGTTCATATATCTTTTCCTCAGCCTTATTTTCTCCCTCTGCCAGACTCCTTCACTAAATTCACTTCAGGAGCCCTTCCAATGTCATGTCACTTGAGAGATGAGTTGTAATGGACATTTTGGAAATGACTTTGGTTTTCTTTTGTTTCTATATTAGATCAAAAAGCAACGAGCACTTGGGAAAAGTGAGCCAATGTATTACTCAAGTGTGTCAAGGGCCTACATTGTTTACCTAAACAGTTTCAGCCCCTCCTAGTTATTACAGGGTATGCTGTTTATATCAATATTTAAGTATGCAGTTTTCCTCAAATGAACCACAACAGCCTCATTTAAAGCTATGTTATTATGATGAACAGATATTTGCATAGTTTAAAACTTCACTTGCTATACAAACATCCCTAATAATGCCTCAATTTAGCATGTAAATACATATTTAAACAATTTAAAAACACATTGGCTAAACCGTTTGTATCTGTAACTGCTCAAAAGAAAGGACTTGTTATTTAGTGTGCCAAATAGTACGATTCTGGATGACTTTTGAAAGGATGCATTATTCATGTGGAATAGAAACAAAATCAATAAATGAAAATTCAAATAAAAATAGAACCCATTATGATACTGCACTCAAACAATGATCATCTTGTGCATTATTTACTTAAGGAAAAGACACAGAAAATGGTCCTTTTGGAACAGGACTTTGAACCAAATTATAACCTCCTGCCCAGACTGTTTGAAAATAAAGCATATTGTCTGTTTCTGAAATTCCATTGTTTCTTTTTGTTTGCAACTATCTAGTTCTTTAAAAATTCAACAGCACAATACTTTGAGAGATAGTGAAGATATAAAGATCATTATATGTAATTGTTATCACATCACTTTATTTCATCGCTACAAGGCATGTGTAAAACATTAAGGTGTTCTGTGCATGCTTGCATCTTGTCATCTAATGGAAGCGATCCCATTTGCAGAGACGTAAGCATTCCTGAAAGACTCAAATTTACATAGCCCTCCTTAGAACCTTTGTTCACCAGTGTCTTAGAAATAGGCAAAAATATACAGAAATGAAGACTTGAAAGATAGACAGGACATAGACCTTAGGAAAGTCAAAGGCAATACAGTTTTTATGAGAAATACTGAGAAAAGCAATACTTGGACAGAACTTTGTGGAACTACAAGAATTAACCAAATTGGGTAGGATTATAGTCAATACTGGCAATTGTGAATGCCCTTAATGCAGATTAAAGCCCAGAGGTTCATTGTCATTGAGTCAAGAGACTATTAAAAAATGGGACTGTTTCCCATACGATCCAGCTATACCACTCCTAGGAATATACCCTAGGAACACAAAAATACAATACAAAAACCCCTTCCTTACACCTATATTCATTGCAGCACTATTTACCATAGCAAGACTCTGGAAACAACCAAGATGCCCTTCAACAGACGAATGGCTAAAGAAACTGTGGTACATATACACAATGGAATATTATGCAGCTGTCAGGAGAGATGAAGTCATGAAATTTTCCTATACATGGATGTACACGGAATCTATTATGCTGAGTGAAATAAGTCAGAGAGAGAGAGAAAAACGCAGAATGGTCTCACTCATCTATGGGTTTTAAGAAAAATGAAAGACACCCTTGTAATAATAATTTTCAGACACAAAAGAGAAAAGAGCTGGAAGTTCCAGCTCACCTCAGGAAGCTCACCACAAAGAGTGATGAGTTTAGTTAGGGAAATAACTACATTTTGAACTGTCCTAATAACGAGAATGTATGAGGAAAATGGAGAGCCTGTCTAGAGTACAGGCGGGGGTCGGGTGGGGAGGAGGGAGACTTGGGACATTGGTGATGGGAATGTTGCACTGGTGATGGGTGGTGTTCTTTACATGACTGAAACCCAAACACAATCATGTATGTAATTAAGGTGTTTAAATAAATTAAAAAAAAATAAAAAATATGGGGACTGTGTGGAGCTAGCACAGCAGTAGGGTGCTTGCTTTGCATATGGCTGACCCAGGACAGACCTCGGTTCCATCCCCTAGATGGTCCCCCTGAGCCAGGAGCAATTTCTGAGCGTATACCCAGGAGTGACCCTTGAGCATCACCAGGTATGCCCCTCCCCCCCAAAAAATGGGGACTGTGTTGGCCTGAGTGAAAGACCATGGAAATGAAGGGAAGAAAGAAAAATATCCAGGGATTAAGTATAAAGAAAAACAAGGACATAGTAGGTGGGAAAGGTGGTAGGTGGAAATACTAACAAAGAGAAGAGCAGTGACAATGAAATGATGAAAAGAACTGTTCTTTATCTTGCTTTAATTTGCCATATAGGCCCTGTAATGAGAGACTTTACAGGCCAACCCCAGATAAGAATGTCTGAGCCTAAAATTATTGCAAGTTGTGATGGTACTTGTGTAATTACCACACACATTACACATACACTCAAGCTTGTGTATGTGAAGAATTGTACAAAATAGTCAGACTTTTCTCTGCATGGCAGAATATATCTGGACAAAAAGACAACCCACCAATTCTTGTTTACTTCTTTCTGTGCTTTATATTTTATAGATAGAACATATATTCATTTTTGTAAATATTAAAACAATAAAATTAATTTTAGAAATTGACTTCTATAGGGGAAATGTGGCTGGTATCAAAGCTGCAAAGCTCATTGCTTTATTGATTAACTTGAAACTTAAGTGAAGCTTTATTTTTATGTCAATCAGTCAAACTGATTTTTTTCTTTTTCTCTCTTCACCCTGATTAGCAGTATTTCAAATGTTTAGATATTATGGTTTTATAAGAGACAAATTAAGAATTAATTTGGGGTGGACTTCTCAAGTGGTATGCAGGGCACCCTAGAGACACACATTTAACTCTCTCTAAACTCCCTCACCATGGAATTCTTGGTCTACCAGATCCACTCAAATGCCCAAGCATCTGGTGCTACTCTTGCCCTATAGAGAGAAGTATTACCTAGGTTACTCTGGAGGTGTTTGGGGACATCAAGAACCAACCCTGCAATGTTTGGGGAGCCCATGAAGTGCCAGGGATTGAACCAGATTCTGCCTTATGCAAGCCATGTGGACATGTGCCTTTACTCCTGTATTATCTCTCTGACCTCAAGACAAACTAGTCTTAGGATATTAAAAGATATCTTCAATTTGGCTTTATAATATTGAAATTTTGTGCTGGGTTCAGGCAAGCTTTGACAAAATTTATTCTTCTATAGTCTTTCCTTTTGTGCAAAGCAGAGTTTTAAAAAGCAATGAATTGTGAGGGTAACATTTGCCTTATTGTGCTTCAGTCAAAATTAATAAGAGGGCAGAGAACCCCAAATAATTAGCTTGTAGCACAATCCCCCCACTAGAATATTTAGGGAGAGTAAATATCTGGCAAAAAGAATCATTTTTCAGAGCTCATGGAAAGAAATTGCTTGTTAAAATGCTTGATCTTTGGGGAAATATGCTGGCAGCACTGGGGCAGCAGAAGCAGCAGGTAGAACCCTGCTGACTTATGTAGCTCAAAGCCCAGTTCTATCTCCTCCCTCTCCTCTTTCTCTAGCAACTTAGCAAACTTTCAGAACAACTAGGTGATTCCAATGTGAAAAGAGAAAAAAAATCAAAGAATTTGAGTCCTTTGCTCAAACCCATCAGGCATGAGATAAAAAAGGAAACTAGAATTTTTCCTTCCTTTTACACCCCACACACCTCCCACGACTAACTCAGCAGCCAGTACCATGACTTTCCAAGCTAATCATTAGCTCCTGCAAACTTTCCATCAAGCGAGCACTTTTAAATTGGATTAAGAAATATATTCAGCATCTTGATGTGTTTATTTCCTGTCTCCTTCCACTGCAGTTAAAATATATTTATGAACGCTTTTCTAATAACACAAAGAAAAGCAGGATACCTATTTATATGAGCCTTGTGATCTCAACATTTATATAAACTGGTGTATCTGTCATGCTAGCCTCTAACTGGTGTTGCATTCAGTGAAACACTATTCAGAAGCCAAAGATAATTAAAAGCAATTTCAAGCTTTTTATGTGTTTCATAAAGAATCTTAAAGAGTCTATCTGTTTACTACCCAGATTACCCTCTTCTGCCTCTCCTTTTTTCAGCTTCCAGGAATGTTACCATAGCTAAAAGTTGCCCTGGCCCACACTTCCAGAGACATCATCCTCCAACCACTCATCTGTAGAACCTGGCTTTGATTTGTGTAATTTCTGAAGGTATCATTTTAATTTTCAAATTCTCCTGGGAATCAACAAGAACCAGTATATAGATGCATCATAGTTCATCTTTTTCCTTTCCTCAAACTCATTTCCCATTCTTTCTAACAATTGCTATTCCAAGATCACCCCCGATATAATTCCTACAAACAGAGTGCCAATTTTTTTTTTGTGGTTTTTGGGTCACACCCAGCAGTGCTCAGGGGTTACTCCTGGCTCCATGCTCAGAAATTGCTCCTGGCAGGCACGGGGGACCATATGGGACGTCGGGATTTGAACCAATGACCTTCTGCATGAAAGGCAAACGCCTTACCTCCATGCTATCTCTCCGGCCCCCAGAGTGCCAATTAAGAATCTGTTTCCTAAAGGATTCAACTTCCCTTGCAGTGGAAGTGAAACTTTTCTTGCCTTGACCAGTGGATAATTATGAGTTTTATGCCATACAGTACAGGCTGTGGGCAGCCAACAAGAAGGATATGTGTTTATTATCATATCACGGCCAAAACAGGGCCAAACTACATGATTCATGAGTCTAGTAGAGCCCACAGGCTTTACATTCCCCAATCCTAAAAATAGCAAAGGTATATTACCATTATTTGTGAATATATGGCTCACCTTTCTGTTGGGTTTGGTACATCTCCACAACTTTTTATGTCAGCCTGGGCGCCTTACTTTAGCATACAAATGTGATCAGAAGTGATAAATTCACTTTGGATTTTATCTAAGAGCTTTAAAAACCATGAAATGATTTTATTGTCTTTATTGTTTTTCTGTCATATCATAATAGGAGCAAATGACACTGTCCTATAGCCAGTCTAACAAAATATAGAAAGCTGAGTCAAAGCTGACCTAGAATTGACATGTAATTGAATAAAAATTAAGGTTAATTAAAAGCCACTGAGATTTGAGAATCATTTGTATTTTATAGCACAGTGTTCTTTTATTCATTATGCACTATACTGGCTTATATTAAGCAAAAATATGAATTCAAGCCATACTAAATAAAATCCCTTTGAAGTCAAGGAGAGATAACAATTCAAGTGGTAGAAGCTGAAATGCTCATGAGTTTGAATGCCCTGAGTTTGAATCTTTTCACCACATAATCTTCTTCAGCACCTCTGAGAGTGGAATCAAGTCACCAAGCTTCCATGAGGGTGGACTCAATAAAATACCACTTATCCTATTTTATTCACTCTGAGTGCAATAACATAATACTTAACATGACCTTAAAACTTCTCTTTCACAATTGGCTTGGCATTGCCTACAAGCTTAAAAAGTGAAGAGTTTCCACTGTTCAAAGTTTAAAGTGGTGATGTAGGATGCTGCTGCACTTCTTTGCACAGTATGACTTTGAAAAGTCACAGGCCTGGGGCCGGAGAGATGGCATGGAGGTAAGGCGTTTACCTTTCATGCAGAAGGTCATCGGTTCAAATCCCGGCGTCCCATATGGTCCCCCGTGCCTGCCAGGAGCAGTTTCTGAGCACAGAGCCAGGAAAAACCCCTGAGCACTGCCGGGTGTGACCCAAAAACCACAAAAAAAAAAAAAAAAAGAAAAGTCACAGGCCTAATGTTCACATGAAAGGATGACTATGTACCAAATTTGAATAGTTATTCTTCAAGGGCTAGTATGCTTGATCTTGTCTATCCTAGGGACCAGGGCAGAAACAGCCAATTGTTTCTAGAGTTTATGTTAAAGACATGCATTTTCTGCATTATAGTATCTTCCTATGAGGGAGTTGCTGGGAATACCTCCTGGGGATGAAAACTGGCAAGTGCCAATTTTCTGCCTTCCATTTGCCTTGTTCCAAACATCATATAGCTTGTACTGACCATCCTTTTATTCCATCTTCTTTTTCCTTTGGGAGGGGAGAGGGTTCTACTTTTTATTTATCTTTCGAGTATGTGCTATCTCTGTGTTTACTCTCTTTTTTTTAAATCCAGAACACCAGTAATCTCCAAAGGAAGATTTTACTTATATCTTATAATCTGATTTTAACATCCAGCCCCCTTCTTTTTATTGCTGCTACCAAGAAAATGGTTCATTATTATTTACTTCTAGAGGCCAAATGCACTTGTGTTCTAAAATTCCAGGGGAAATAAAAGATATATAAACTGGAAATGGAGAAGTGATACTATCATTATATGCAAATATTTATTATGATAGTCCAAAGACTAAACATGTTCTGTTTGAGCTAATAATTAAATTCAAAATCGCAAAATACAAAATAAATATACAAACATCTGTTGTGTCTCTATGTACCAAGAATGAACAATCAGAAAAACATTAATAAAACAATCTTATTGACAACTGCATCAATATATATATATATATATATATATATATATAGAGAGAGAGAGAGAGAGAGAGAGAGAAAGAGAGAAAGAGAGAAAGAGAGAGAGCGAGGAACTGGAGCAATAGTATCGTGAACAGGCTTTTTACTTGCTTATGTCAAACCAGGGTTTGAACCCTAGGACCCCATTAGTCCCCCAAGTCCACCAGAAATGATCCATGAGCTCAGAGCCAGGAATAATCTCTAGGCACCACTAGTGTGACTTCACAACTAAAATAATGATAATACAATATCTTAAAGTAAATTTAGCCATGAGATAAAAAGTATATACACTGGAAACTGTAGGATGTTAATTCAAAAGTATGTTACATCCTGCTTTGAGTATGAACTTAGACTAGAATACACACATGTTAATTTTAAATACAATTTTTAGATATATACCTGAAACATACATAATGTTATACTTCAACAAATGCTTCAATAAAAAAAAAGATAAAAATCAAGTTAAATTTTCCCTCACAGAAATAAACAATTAAAATATTTTTAGAATCATGAAAGATCCCAAAGTGGGCAAAGAAGTCAAGAAAGGACAAGGGGCACTGGTGATGGGAAGGTTGCATGGTGAAGGGGGGTGTTCTTGTTATGACTGAAACCCAACTACAATTATGTTTGCAATCACAGTGTCTAAATAAAGAAATTATTTAATAAAGAAAGGAAATAAATATAAAATAAAATTAAGAAATAAAAAAGAACAAAACTGGAAACATGCTCACCAATTTTAAGTTATATTACAAAGCTACAGTAACAAACCAGTACGATATAATTATAAAATTATATTGTATAATTATATAATTATAAAATTATAGATAATGGAACAAAATAGGAGACATGAAATAAACCCATGTTTATATAAGTTAATTTATGAAAAAGAACAAAGAATAAACTTTGAGGAAATGACACTCTTTTTATTTGCTTTGGCCACATAGTAAGTGCTCAGAGCTTACCCTGATTCTGTGCTCTAGGCTCACTCCTGGCAGGATTTGGAGGTAACAGAGATCAAACCCCCATAAGTTCCCTACCTATTCCAGCCCCTGAAAAGACATTTTTTTTCAATAAAGTGTTCAATAAAATGCTGGGAAAGTTAAACAGCCACATGTGAAAACAAAACAAAACAGTAAAACTAGACTATTTTCTTATCATAAACAAGAATTATTCAAAACAATAAAATTTCTAGAATAAAACAGACAGTGAGGTACTTAACATTGATCATGTTTTTATTATGTCATAATAAAAGTGAAGATAAAGAAAACAAAGTAAACAAGAGGGCCACTTCAAACAAAACACACTATGTACAGAAAAAATCGTCAGCAATAAATACAACTCATGGAATGGAAAAATATCCCCAAATAGTATTACTATTAGGTGCTAATATCCAAAATACAAAAGAAACTCAACTCAATAACGAAAAGTAAAATCTGATTTTAAATTTTGTAAAGGAACTAGCCAATCTTTCCCAGGAAAACAAAAAGATGACTAAAACATACAGAAAAAATATGCAACATCACTAATCATGAGAGAACTGCAAATCAAAATATAATGAGAAAACATCTTTCAACTGTTAGAAAAAAATACTATCAAAAACTCAAAAATACCATTGATCAGTGTTGCTGAGGATGTGGAAAATCTTTTACTATTATGGTAATATCAATTACAAAATATAATTATATGCCTCAAACAAATATAACTTGTTTATCACAAGTGATTTTCCCAATAATAAATAATCAATTTGGTTGATCAATAATTAGCTGTTTGGACTGAATGAAAATATAAGATCCATCTTTCGTAGGCATACAAAGGTCTCACATCAAATATAAAGACAAATATAAGCTCAAAGTGAATGGTTAAAGTAAGATACTCAAAATCAATAAAGAAGGAAAGAATAGGAATTATTTTTATCTGTTAAAATATACTTTCAATGAAAAAAAGATAGTAAAAAATCAAATAGTTCATTTAAAAGTTATATCATATATATATTGGTAACACAGAAATTTTATGGAATCTCAACATACCATTTGTATATAGGTACACTGCAATAAAAAATGAACAAAAAAAGTGCTAACGAAGAAAGCCACTGATATGGTAGACTTAATAAATTCAGACATTCATATAAAATTAGATAAATATACATGGAACATTCTCAAGAATAGACCATGTTAGAACATGAAAGATGTCTTAGTAACTGTGAAGACTGAAGTCATATTATATTTAAAAAATAATGTTAAAAATATTAACATTATTTTCAGGTCACTATTTATGAGACTAGATGTCAACAACAAAAAGAAAACAATTGTGAAGAATAAATTACATGCTTCTGAGAAGCTCTTAGGTGAACAAAGAAATAAAAAGGAAAAGGATTTTTTGTTTTGTTTTATTTATTTAGGGCCAGGTGTACTCAGGGTTTACTCCTAGCTCTAGTCTCAGGAATCACTCCTGGCTTTGCTTGAGGATCATACCAAGTATTGAATGCTGGTGGATCGAATGCAAGGCAAACACTCTACCCACTGTTCTATTTAAAAATGATAAGAGTGAATAAATACAAAGAAATAAGTTCTTAAATCCTGTCGGATACAGCAAAAGCAATATTCAAGGGACTGTTACTTGCAGAAAGGATGTAAGAAAAATCTCAATAAGGGCCGGAGAGATAGCATGAAGGTAGGGTGTTTGCCTTACATGCAGAAGGACAGTGGTTCAAATCCCGGCATCCCATATGGGCCCCCTGAGCATTCTCCTGCCAGGAGCAACTTCTGAGCATAGAGCCAGGAGTAACCCCTGAGCATTGCTGGGTGTGACCCAAAAACCAAAAAAAAAAAAAAAAAAAAAAAAAAAAGGAAGAAAGAAAGAAAGAAAAATCTCAATAAACAATCTAAGTTTACATGTGAAGATACAAAAAGAGGAGGAAGAAACAGATCCAAAACCTAAACAGACTAAAAAAATTATAAAAAATAAGACTGAAGATAAATACAATAAAAACCAACAAGATGCTTCAAGAAATTAATAAAACCAAAATCTACTCTTTTGAAAGATTTAATGAAATTGTTAAACTGCTGATAAAAAGAAAACAGAAAACCACAATTAAGATGATCAGAAGTAAAAAAAAAAAAAAAAAAAAAAAGGGCAGTTCAGTAGTTACTGCAGAAAAAGGATCAGAATAGACTACTTACAAATATCTATATGCAACCAAATTTAACACCAAGAAGAAATCGTATAACCTTCACAGAGTGAACCTGGAATAAATAGAAAACTAAAACAGACTGATCACAAAGTCATAAATCAAGAAACATTTAAAATAAGGTGAAAGATTTGTAATTCACTTTGGCCACAATAAAAATAAATTAAAAAAAAAACAACATTTAAGAATAAAAGCCCAATGCCTTATGACTTTCTAAATGAATTCTAAGGAACAAAAATCTTTTTTTAATTTAAAGCACCATGATTTGCAAAGTTATCCATATTCATAGTTGTCTTAGTTATAAAATGTTTCAGCAGCAATCTCACCACTGTGTCAATCACCATCCATCAATGTTCCCAGAGTCCATCTCATACCTCCACTGCCTGCTTGCCCAATTTGCCATCATAACACTTTCTTTTATAATTGGTTGTTAAAGTTTGAGTCGCATGATTTCAGGGTTGTTGACTCAGTGATATAAATATTGAATCTTTTCTTCCTTAACACAACCAAATTCACCTGAATCTCCTTGACACCTAAACACCTAAACACATCTATCTTCTTCCCCCTTCATACTATTTCTTTCTTTCTCACTATATTCAGGGGCCAAGAGTGTTCTAGGCAAGCCCATTTGAACCATGTATTCTCCAATGCAGTTATTCTAGATACAACATGTAAGTGATATCATCCTGTATTTATTATTATTCCAGCTTACTTCATTTAATGTGATATCTTCCAGTTCCAACCATGTTGCAGTGAATTGCATGAGTGTATCAGTCCTTATAGCCATGTAATATTCCACTGAATATATGTGCCACATTTTCATTACATACCCATTTGTTTTTAGACATCTAGGTTGACTCCACCTCTTAGCTATTATACTGAGTGCTGTGATGAATAGAGGTGTGCCTAAATTCTTTAGAATGAATATTTTTCTGCCTTGGAATAGATACAAAAGTAAAATTGTTGGACATATGCCAGCTCAGTTACTGAGAACCCTCCATACTGTTTTCTATAGGAGTTGAACTAGACAACATACATACTGGCATTGGATGGAAGTGCATTTTTCATCATATCTTTGCCAATACAGATTGTTCACAGTATTTTTAATATGTGCCATCGTAAGAGTTATAAGTTGATAATTCATGGTTGTCTTAATTTGTATTTCCCTAATGATAAGTGATGGTGAGCAATTTTCATGTGCTTATTGGCCATTTGTTGGTCTTCCTCAGAGAAGTGTCTGTTCATTTTCTTTCCTCATTTTTGATGGGGTGTTTAGATTTTGGGGATGTTAATATTTTTTAAAAAGAATACTAAATTGTTCTAACTCTTCTAAGGAAAAGAAAAGAACAGTCTCAATTTTTTTCTGTATTGCCAATATTACCTTGCATTTTATTTGATTTTTTAAATTTATTTAAAGAAAATAAAGCACATAGTTGACATAACTAATCATAATAAATTTATTTCAAGATGCCAGTATGCAGTTATTAAAAATAGAAAATAGAAATAAAATTAAAAAATAGAAAATAGAAAGAAAAGTAAAAAACTTGGAAGAGAAAAGAAAGAAGAAAAAATTCAATAGTAAGTATATTTGTGAAAATTATTGTATCACCAATGAACTCATTAAAACAATAACAGAAGGTTTAGTAAACTCTTTTTTATTTAAAGATAAGAGATAAAAAAAAATACAGTAAAAAGGAGTGTGTGTGTTTGTGTGTGTGTGGCAGCTGTTATTTTATAGGCCCAGCAAAATATGGGAGAAATAGAAAGGAAAAGACTTTGGCATGAATGCAGGAAAACCTTACTTTTGAAGTATTCTGGCATAAGACCAACTCTGGGGTCCAAGCATACTAAGTTGTCCAATCCCCGAGTTATTCTCTGTGGTCCCATTAAAAGTTTTTCACACAATTGCAGTTGTTGCTGTCAGGTTTCTGTAGTTAGAGATCCTGGTTTCTGTGCAGATCCTACATTGAAGTCAGGATTATGTGGAGTGTCTTCTGGTTCCATTTCACCATTAAAGTGTTATGCGTAGAACCCTACCCTTAAAGCAGATTGTTACTGTTGATAAGTCGTCTGGGTGTCAAAAGAACCCTCTTTGGAGTAAGTCGATGCGAGTGCAGCAGTAGGATCTTCCCTGACAGAGGTTTACTTCCTGTTGATGGTAACCGTGGTTGTTTCTGTAGATGGTATCCATGGTTCAAGGGTGATCACCTTGCATTTTAAATTCCAACATAAAAGCACAAAAAATAAAACTACAGGTGCACACATGCTCCCTGGGTCCTTGTGGCTCATATACATATTGCTTACATCTCCTCTTTTGAGATGTGAACTTTCCTAATTTCACGCTGTGTTCTATACCAGGACTCTTCTACCTTTGGAGAAGTTTTTGTTCTCTCTTGAGTATGTTATTCTCTCCCTAACTTATCTTGTTCCTACCCCTTCCTCAGTACCTTCTAATAAAACCTTTTTTTACTTCAAAAGAAGAAGAGAAAACTACAAAAGTACTTCTGATAATCATAGATGTAAAAAATTCCTAAGGAAATCTTGGCAAATCAAAGCTAACAACACTTCAAGAGAATTATTCATCGTGACCAAGTGGGATTCATTTTAAGCATGCAAAGATGATATTTCAACACATGCAAATCAATTAATATAACATATCACGTCAACAAAATCAAAGATAAAATCCTATGATATTATTAATAGATGTTAAGCATTTGGCATACATTATTCAGCATTCATTTGCATAAAAATATTAAATTGTGAATAGAAGGAATATACCTCAACAGAATAATGGGCCTATTTGGCAAACACTCAGCAAACATGTTATTCAATGGTGAAAAACTGAAAGCTTTTCCCTTTAGATATGGAACTAGACACATATATCTACCCTTATAACTACCTTTCAAGTGTAGTATTTTTGTGTGTTTCTTTTATTGTTTGGTTTTGGTTTTGGGTTTTTGGGTTTCACTTAGTGATGCTTAGGGGTTACTTCTGGCTATGAAATTGCTCTTGGCTTGGAGGAACATATGGGATGCCGGGGGATCGAACCGCAGTCCATCCTAGGTTAGCAGGGGCAAGGCAGACGCCTTGCCGCTTGTACTACCACTTCAGCTTCATACCATTCAAAGTTCTAGCCAGAATAATTATATAATTATATTATTATATAATTATATAATTAATAATTATATTATATTATTATGAAATATATAAAATATACTTTATATATTGTATAATGTATAAAAGAAAAACATAAAAAGGAAATTCCCATAGGATTATTGTATTCAGTTGCTTATCATTGGAATAAAACTCAGAATTCTACTTTTACATTTAAAATATGAGGGAACAGAGACTTAGTTCAGTGGCAGAGACATTAATGCACTAATAGCTAAATCTGAACCTGAGTACCACAAGGTCCATAAAGAACCTCTGGCTAGCCCTAAAGATTCCAAGTACCTTTGGAGTGACCCTGGGGAGATCTCTAGGTCTAAGGAGCTCCACACTATCAAGTCTTAGCATTGAATTGTTCTGCCTGGATGGATGAGCATCTCTGGGAGTGGTTCTCAGGCCCTCAGACATGTTTGAGAAGCCTATTCCTCCCGTTTCTCATACATAAACTCATACATAAATTCTCCTTTGTGAGGATAACATATACATCAATAAGGTCAGTAGAGGGGCTAATTAGATCTTTCTCTCTCTCTCTCTCTCTCTCTCTCTCTCTCTCTCTCTCTCTCTCTCTTTCTTTTTCTCTTTCATTATTGGGACACATCTGGTTTTGCTCAGGATCTACACCTGGCTATGTGCCCAGGGATTACTGCTGGCAGGACTCGGGACCATATGGGTTGTCAGGGATTAAACCTAGATCAAGTGCAAGGCAGGTGCCCTACCTACTGTATTCTCTAGCTGAGAAACTTGGCCTGGGTTCTGTTATTAGGGCTTATATTTTCCATGTTCCACTAGAAATATAATTAAGGTGTTATACAAAATAATATAAATAAATTGAGCTTTAAATTTTGTTGAATTTCTTAGGATACCAGAAATAAACACTTATAATTAAGGCAGAATCAATTTTCACTTGATTTATTATTTTAGAGAATTTTAATAAGGCCAAAAATTTTCTGTGTAACTCCTCTCATTGGATGTGTTGAAAGAGAAAATTTCTGATATGTATTTGATAGTTAAATTCTCTCATAATAATATAACCTCAATGCTGGAATAATTTATACTTAATTTGTATTAGATTATAAAATGAATGTACCAGGAATAAAGAGGCCATGACTTTTTATCTGGTCAGCACTGAGACTAGAACACTTTGCCCCTACTCAAAGTAGGTATCTAAATGTTTCTTGAATGAATATCAACTCTTGCAGGAAAAATTGGTTTAACAGACCCTTACTAGGACAAATATCTATATTAGAGTATGTGATACAAACTAAAACATTTGAAAGAGTCTTTTATCTCCAGGTGAAGCTGTTCCTTTTAAATTTACTCCATATTCTTCCCTTTGTAGGTAAAGCTATTTCACACTGTGAGCATGATCTTTTGAGACAAAGATATCATTATATATTTTTAATTAATTATAGGGGCATAATCAAAGAGGACTGATTCTTTTCACTTTGAAGCAGATCAATTCTTTTAAGTCATATCTGCTTTCACATCAATTAAAGACACTGTCAGTCAGCATAAATGTGAAAAGGTACCTTATCTCAAAAGTTTTTTGAGTTTGGCTGATATGAGAAAGGCTTTCTAAGGTCAGGAAAAGGCTTTTTTTTTTTTTTATTCCCTCCTGGGAAGAGTTTGTATTTGAGATAAAAAAATAACATTCTAATATTTGCTGCATAATACTCAATGCTCATTTTACTAAGTACTATATGACCTTTAGTTAATTGTAAGGATTATTTTTGTTTGTTTGTTTTTTGGGGCCACACCCGTTTGATGCTCAGGGGTTACTCCTGGCTAACCGCTCAGAAATTGCTCCTGGCTTGGGGGGACCACATGGGACCCCGGGGGGGATTGAACTGCGGTCCTTCCTTGGCTAGCACTTGCAAGGTAGATACCTTACCTCTAGCGCCACCTCACCGGCCCCCGGACCCTTTTTTTTTTTTTTAAGGTCAGTTTCTTTTCACATGAAAAAAGATACTAAAACAAAATGCAACACAAAAGTGTTGGTTTGTTGTATATAGTTTCATACCTTTATCTAAACTGGATATTATAATTTCTGTTTCCATTTTTATTGCTGAAAGAGACACTCACTTACCCACTCGTCCCTAACAAATATTTTTACTAAATAATGTAGTCTGGATGGCTACACTCAAATGTATTCAATAACTACTTGGTTATTTTCCTCCCAACCTAAACTTTACTAGAAGGAAAGTTTATTCACTTCTTGTGTGTTGTGCTTCTTAAGCTGTTCTGATTAGCCATTCCCAATTGCTCAGATTCTGCTCTATAAGAAGTGACCCACTGAGGGCCTTGCTCAATCTACTGTTCTCATTAACTCATAGGACAAACCTTCATTAAGTTAGTTTAATGGCAGCTCTGCAGGACATTATCTTTTCAAACAATACCTGTGGTTCTTAACATTATGAAATTCAATTTAATCTACTTATTCCAGCTGCATTTTCCCTAAATTTTCTATGGGAAAAATAACCCAAAGAAATCTCCATTGTGCATTGATCTAATTTGCTTATAATACCATATCTGCTATTCTTTTTCTCTATGTTCATTCACAAATCTGCTTGGTGCTTGTGTTTTCTTTTTCTTTATGGGAAATAAAATACTGAAGAGAAAGTTGTTTCTATAAATAGACTATGTAAAACAAATCACAGAGCAAATGATGCCATTTTCATGGCCTAAGTGTTCTTGTGGAAGCATGTTGAAGTCAAGTTGAAGGAAAAGACCAGCTAATTTTGCACATCATTCCAAAATTATCTATAGACATTAGGATATACTCAACAGAATTCTCAGCATATTTTTTTGCCAAATTATAGCAGCAACAGATTGAGAAAAAAATTTTGTGTGCCTGCGAAAGCTAAAATCCAATTTTTATTGGTGGACAATTTGGAATGGTCTATTGCCTAATTTCCTAAATTCTCCACTAAAAAAATAAATAAATAAATAAATACTTAAATTCTCCACTAAAGACAGGTATTTTGAGGGCAAAGCAATCTCTTCCCAAGCTTTTACTGGAAGCTGAGATGAATCTTTACATTCTTTCAGATTTCCAGATGCAATGTAATCATCAATAAAAAGGTTTGGTTGAACGAAGGTGATCCTAATTATCTTCATTAAAAACATAGATGAGGGGCCGGAGAAATAGCACAGCGGTAAGGCATTTGCCTGCATGCAGAAGGACGTTGGTTCGAATCCCGGCATCCCATATGTTCCCCTGAGCCTGCTGGGGGCGATTTCTGAATGTAGAGCCAAGAGTAACCCCTGAGCACTGCTGGGTGTGACCCAAAAACTAAAAAACAAAAACAAACAAACACACCCACAGATAAGGAGGCAATAGAAATTAGCATGTAAGAAAAGCCTGTTTATAGAGTAGAACTGTATTTAAAGATAAACTAAGAACTTGGAAAATTTTACTGATATAGTCCATGTATTTAATTATTATTTTACAGTTTAATATCTTCAATCTCTAATACTCTAATCCAACAATTATCATGAGAAGTCTCTAGTATATAATAATTTATGTTTCATGTTCTAGTTAATAATTGTGAAATATAAAACAAGTTTATTGAGTTCTCTGTCTAATGTAATTAATAAAATCTACTCCATAGTACAGATGTAAAATTTAAAAAGACCAGATAGTTTTGATTCAGAATCTGGCAGCAGTGAATACTTAATGATTTCTCTCTATTGTTTCTATTATTTGGGCTTTTTTTTTTTTTAACTACAGTAGAAGTGAATCCATGTGAATTTCTTCACCTTCAGAATCTCTGAGCTTCTTTTCTCTCTCTTTTTCACCAGCTGAGCTTCTTTTCAGTGAATTTGGGAAACCTTGGCTTCTTATATTTCACAATCCATGTAAACCATTTCCATATTTCCTAATAAGTGAGACACCAAAACAATCCCTATGGCATTAACTTCTCCTCAGCAAAGAAAATGTCTAATTAGAAACATTTATGAGTTCCTCTCTCAGAGCCAGATGCCTCCCTAAGGATTGCCCTTTTATCTTAGCTAATAATCATTGGCAAGTTTACTATATCAGCCGTTGCGTTTTACTTTTGTTTCAATGAACAGAAAAAAATCTAATTTCCTGCTTAGCTTTTGACACACCTACAATGAGCTCTATGTTACAAATTAAGACACTTTAAAACAACGAAGTTTAGTTCATTGAAACCTTTCAAGTGAGGCTACTCAATGTTCTGTATACTTAAATTAATGTAATTATATCATAAGTCACAAAAATCACGAGAATGTACATAAGCATTTACCTTACCCAAACTGTACCACTGGAATGGAATGTCAAATTTCACAAAAAATTTTTATTTAGGAAATGGAAACTTAGATTATATTCCAGATATATGTATTTGTATTTTTGTACTCTGTTGTGTTTTTAATCTTGTTAAAAGAAAGCAACCTTCACAGTTGTTATTTTGCTAGATTTCTTTATACTTTATTCTATCAGTGTCACCAATTGAAGTTTGGGTGATATCCTATGAGCTGAACAAAGGTCAAGTGTTTTCAAGTAGTATCTCAATGCTCAAATAATTTTAACCACTGCAGTTTTGCTGGCACAGTAGTTTATCAGGGTCTAAAGCTTGTATGGCTCATTTTATAAATCTGGCTATCTCTGATATTTTTTTATTTAAAGAGAAGGAAAAGAAAATAACTAAACTCCTTTTTTTGTGTGGTTGTGTGATGCTTTTTTTGGAGATATTCTAAATGCCATGTCATAAACATTTTATACATGTCTCAAAAGAAGTCTATTAAAGATTTTTTTGATAGACATAGTTATCCAGTGTCCTTTCTGTGGAACAACCATTAATGCATAGTGAATTGTCAATTGCCAAATAATAAACTCTTGGACACATGCGTGGTTACTTGGTCTAAGCTGGTTTAACCATATTTCTGGACTAGATGTCTTCTTTAATCTGGGGATTGCTTCTTATTGCTGAGCAAGGAGCATTCATCTATCAACTGTTGACAGCCAGCCTCAGGATGAAATACACATAAAGGGAAGTAAAACTGAGAAAGTTCAAGAACTTGGCAAGACTGTTTGAGCTTCTAGTTATAGTTTTGCCTGTGAGTGAACTGACTACTATAAAATTCCCCCCACACCCTCCAATAGTTTGTTTATGTCTTGTAACTAAAAGTATCCTACACAAAAAAGAGCTATTTTTTATGTTATGAGTGAATAACTAAAGCTCATAGAAGATAATTTTTCCCCCAGAGTACAAAGGCTAAGATTAAATCCAGAACTTTTGTCTACAAAAATTGTGCTCTTTCTATCCTGATGCCTCATCCTAGAAGGACAGGAGAAGCTGTGGAACTATTTCCAGATGTATAAACTCTTCAAAAGTTGAGTTAGAACTAAAAAACAAAGGGCCTGCTGTGAATTTCATATTTTGTTTGAGCCAATATAAGCCTGTTCAGAAAAGCTTTCAAAAAAACTTTTGGAACAAATCTGCCTGGATTAACTGACCCCAGTTTCTCAGTGGAAATTTTAGGCAAACAGGAAGATAGGCAACAACAGAACACAAAGAAAAGGCAGTGGATATACTTTAGATTAGAACAAGATGGATAAACATCTTAAAGATATAAATAAGGACAATCTCAAATATTGAGGATTAGTTGGAACTATTTTAGGATGCAGAAAAGGATGGACAGAGAAGTAAGGAATGGACTGGTTCTGGATATTTCAAATCTGAGTAAATATTATTGGCCTCTTGGTAGTGATGTAGACATTAGAAAATAGTAACTAGTAACTATTAATTAGTTAGTCTATGAATTGTCTGAAACTAGCACAACACTGAAAACATTATGGTTGTATTGATTATTCCATTTATTTATTCATTCACTTCAACTTAAAGGTTTAGAAAACATTTATTACTTTCTACTCTTTCTTTTGAGTACTAGGAACTCATTGATTAATATGAGGCTCTGTCATCAAAGTAATAAGTGTAGAGCCCATGTACGGCTGTCATTGGTAGTTGTATGAGTGCAAGAATCTGTATCTATGTGTTTGTGTCTGAAAGAAAGGCAACAATACATAAGTAGATAAGGGGTGGGAGGTGAAGAACTGATTCCAATAATTTTTAAAATGCCCTTTATATCAAAAGTTCATTTTCTTCTAAATATCTATCCACATTACATATGCTCCTAGATACAAAATATTATTTAGCCTATATGAGCATAATTTCTGATGACTGGAAGGATGCCTTGTAAATAAGATACAAGGTAGTGGGAATAGAAAGATTAAGACCTACTTTGTAGGATCCTACAATGTAAGTTGGGAAAATAGTCAAAAACAGCTGGTCATTTCCTCTTCTTTTATTATTTCTCTTTTTGTTTTTTTGGGGGTCACACCAGTGATGTTTCTGGCTTTCTCCAGGCTCTGTAATCAGGAATCACTTCTCACAGTGCTTAAGGGGCATGTGAAATCCTGAAATTGAACAAAGGTTGGCCAAATGCAAAGCAAGTGCTTTTTCTGCTATACTAACTTTATGGTCCCCCTCCTCTCATTTGAGGGAGCATTTTATATAATAACTGATACTCTACCTTGAAGAAGTACCTTTATGTTAGGACCTTCCATCTAGGGATTGAAAAAAATAGACAAAGAAAATTCTGCTTTCAAATGTAATAAATTGGTCACTAATATATTTGGTGCTTATTGGTTATAAAAATAATTTTTTTATTTATTTATTTGTTTATTTATTTTTGGTTTTGGGGTCACACCCGGTAGTACTCAGAGGTTACTCTTGGCTATGTGCTCAGAAATCACTCCTGGCAGGGTTGGGGGACCATATAGGATACCAGGATTCGAACCATCATCCTTCTGCATGCAAGACAAACACCCTACCTCCATGTTATCTCTCCATCCCTAATAATTTTAATGTGTGTTCTTTCTCTTGATTCTATTCACAGCCAGAAAAGGTATTTCTACTAAATTTTCTGGTGTGAAAAATGAGACTCATGTAAAGCAACTGACTTGACTAAGATCTTACAGAAGAAACCTCACATGTCTGACATCTTAGCACCCATTTTATTGACTGTGAAATTTGTAATTTCTATTCAATTGCACTTTTTAATCGAAGTTACTTTTGCTTCCATCCAAGAAATATTACCATTGGAAGGAGCAGGAAATCCTAAATGGAGCAGGGAAAGCCTCTTCAACAAGTGGTGTTGGCACAATTGGATAGCCACTTGCAAAAAATTGAACTTAGACCCCCAGCTAACATCATGTAGGAAGGTAAAATCCAAATGGATTAAAGACCTCGATATCAGCCCCCAAACCATAAGATATATAGAACAGCACATAGGCAAAACACTCCAGGACATTACAGGCATCTTCAAGGAGGAAACTGCACTCTCCAAGCAAGTGAAAGCAGAGATTAACAGATGGGAATATATTAAGCTGAGAAGCTTCTGCACCTCAAAGGAAATAGTGCCCAGGATACAAGAGCCCCCCACTGAGTGGGAGAAACTATTCACCCAATACCCATCAGATAAGGGGCTAATCTCCAAAATATACAAGGCACTGACAGAACTTTACAAGAAAAAAAATCTAACCCCATCAAAAAATGGGGAGAAGAAATGAACAGACACTTTGACAAAGAAGAAATACACATGGCCAAAAGACACATGAAAAAATGTTCCACATCACTAATCATCAGGGAGATGCAAATCAAAACAACAATGAGATACCATCTCACACCACAGAGAATGGCACACATCACAAAGAATGAGAATAAACAGTGTTGGCGGGGATGTGGAGAGAAAGGAACTCTTATCCACTGCTGGTGGGAATGCCGTCTAGTTCAACCTTTATGGAAAGCGATATGGAGATTCCTCCAAAAACTGGAAATCGAGCTCCCATATGATCCAGCTATACCACTCCTAGGAATATACCCTAGGAACACAAAAATACAATACAAAAACCCCTTCCTTACACCTATATTCATTGCAGCACTATTTACCATAGCAAGACTCTGGAAACAACCAAGATGCCCTTCAACAGACGAATGGCTAAAGAAACTGTGGTACATATACACAATGGAATATTATGCAGCTGTCAGGAGAGATGAAGTCATGAAATTTTCCTATACATGGATGTACACGGAATCTATTATGCTGAGTGAAATAAGTCAGAGAGAGAGAGAAAAACGCAGAATGGTCTCACTCATCTATGGGTTTTAAGAAAAATGAAAGACACCCTTGTAATAATAATTTTCAGACACAAAAGAGAAAAGAGCTGGAAGTTCCAGCTCACCTCAGGAAGCTCACCACAAATAGTGATGAGCTTAGTTAGGGAAATAACTACATTTTGAACTGTCCTAATAACGAGAATGTATGAGGAAAATGGAGAGCCTGTCTAGAGTACAGGCGGGGGTCGGGTGGGGAGGAGGGAGACTTGGGACATTGGTGATGGGAATGTTGCACTGGTGATGGGTGGTGTTCTTTACATGACTGAAACCCAAACACAATCATGTATGTAATTAAGGTGTTTAAATAAATTTTAAAAAATTGAAAAAAAAAAGAAATATTACCATTGGAACTAACTGAGAAAAGAATGTAAGTTACAGTCAGAACTATTCAGGTAGCACAATTCTTTTCTGTAAGTGAATCTTTTTTGTTTTGTTTGGTTTTTTTTTTTTTTTTTTGTTATTGTGGGCCACACCTGGTGATGCTCGGGGATTACTCCTGTCTATGTGTTCAGAAATTGCTCCTGGCTTGGGGGTCCATATAGGTAGCTGAGGGATCAAACCAAGGTTCGTTTTAGGCTAGCGCAGGCAAGGCAGATGCCTTACCACTTGCACCACCTCTCTGGCCCCTCTGTAAGAGAATCTTAACCTGAAAGCAGTATATACAATCAGCCTTTAAAGAATGTGATTATATTAGTTGATTCTATTAATATGGCAATTTATTAATTTTACCTATTAACATTTATGATATTTTAATTATATATATAATTATGGAATATATTCATTAAATATTACTAAATATGATAATCAGAATATAAGTAAATCAAATAAACCTTATGTATGCCTTAAACTTTTACTTTTTCAAGATACCTTATAGTCAATTATTTTTTAAACAAACAAGAGAAAAAGAGCAGACTGATTCTACTCAATACTTTGTCTAATGACTCTTTTCTGAAAAACCCAACAGAGAGAACATGTAATGATCTTACTGCGAAGACAGTCATCTGTGTGTACTCAATTATTTCAAAATACATGCACTATGCTAGCCAAATACTAGGTACCCAAAACTCAATGTCAAACACTGTAGAAACAGAGTGATAATACAGTTCTTAGGGCACTTGCCTTGCAAGAGGCTGACCAGGGTTCAATCCCTGGTACCATATACCCCTGAGCTCACCAGGAGTGATCCATGAATGCAGAGATTGGGGGAAGTTCTAGCACTAAAAAGTGAGGTCCCCAAAACAAACAAACAAAAAGATCAAGCATTCTGTCTCCTTTTACACACACCTCACACCTCACACAAATCTTCATATTGGTCTCTTTTAAATTTCCCAGATGATTCCCAAGCACCACAGAAGCAATTTCCAAGCAACAAGCCAAGAGTAGTCCCTGAGCACTACTGAGTATGACTTAAAATCCAAAATATAAACCAAACAAATAAGTTTCTCCAGCACTTGTAGCCACTAGTGCAATGCCAGTATAATAGTTGAAAAGAGACTGAGAGACTAAACAACTTGCATAAGGTCATACAGCAGGTAAGTAGGGTAGTGAGAGTTCAAACCCCCCAAAAGTTGGCTTCATAGCTTTTATTTTGCCATTTGAACTAATCCAAGTCTTGAATTTCAAGAGGAAAAAGAAACCCAGTGTGGTAAAAGTACACATTCATCCCATTGTGCTGCTTATGAGATTGTTTTAAATTTGTATACAAAAAGCAATTAATCCATGATAGGTCAAATGAATAATTATTATGAGTCATTATTATTTTGTCACTTATGTTAATACCTTATAGTTAATACCTCAGAACTTACTCTGTGCTCACTGTCATGGTCTAATAAAAAAGTGTTCTTTAGTATGCTTAGGTAAGTTATATATAATTATTTACATATTTCATATCTTGGAATTTTCTTTTGGATATCAGTGCCCAGTCCTGACAAAAATAAACCAAACAATCCTCAACTCAATAAGTGTTTCTTGAATGAATGGAAAAGTGAATGAAACATTCTTTGCCGCCCTAGAGTCCTACAGTTTTCTCTCCCCTTGGCGGGAGGAGAATATTCTTCTTTGTTTCCCTTCATGCCATCTTGGGACTCTCACGCAATTCCCACAGCTAATCTACATGATGTTTACAGGTGCCTTCTGAAAACCGCCCACTCCCTGATTTCTAAGCTCAGCTAAGCTATGTATCTAAAATGTCAGCCTTTCCCGTTAAGTCTCTTTCTCAAAAGAAGCGAGAAATTCAGACAAGAAAAGTTTTCAGTTCCTCTACTCATCATGCCAATTGTATAATGAATCTGTGGGCTTGAGTTTATTTCCAAATTTAGACCCACTCTCAGCACAATGGAGGCTTCTAAACACATCTCAGTAGCTCTAAAACTCACTTTTGACTTTTAGAAATTACATATTTTTGGGGGTTTTGATGAGTGAGAACAGAAAGATCCAGAATGCATAGTGGTATAGTTTCTGTTCATCATGTTCTTTGTTTCTGTTGTCTACATGTGGTTCTTTGGAAACTGCATCTTCTATTAACCCCTGTAATTATGCTTTTTAGAGAAAAATTATTTTCCTTGATTTTAAAGTTTTCTGAGTTAATTTTAAGTTGCTTTATTATTCTTTTGCAAATAAAGGAGAGAGAGTAAGGTTGTTGTATGATTATAGGGGCTACTATCTTGAATATGGTAGTTGTTTTCAGTGCTGCTCCATGAAGCGATAAAATACAAAGCTGTGGCACGGTAAACCTTGGGTGTTCAGTGTGCTAATCTTACATGTTATTCACAGGAATCACAAAGCTAACTAGCAGAAAGCGCATCATTGTTTGCTGAATAATGATTTTATTAATAAATCTTTATTTAAGCACCTTGATTACAAGCATGTTTGTAGTTGGGTTTCAGTCATAAACAGAATAATGTTTTATTGTATATAGGAATACTTTTTGTTGTTGTTGTTGTTGTTGTTGTTGTTGTTGTTGTTGTTGTTGTTTTTGGGCCACACCCTGTATTCTCAGGGGCTACTCCTGGCTCAATGTGCTAATCAGAAATTGCCCTCGGCAGGTTTGGGGGATCATTTGGGATGCCAGGATTCGAACCACCATCCTTCTGCATGCAAAGTAAATGCCTCACCTCCATGCTACCTCTCAGGCCCCAAGGAACACTTTTTATTAAATGAAAAGACACAAACTTCTTTAAAATCATCATAATTTTTTCTCTTTTTTTTTTTTTTTTTTGGTTTTTGGGTCACACCTGGCAGTGCTCAGGGGTTATTCCTGGCTCCAGGCTCAGAAATTGCTCCTGGCAGGCACAGGGGACCATATGGGGCGCCGGGATTCGAACCGATGACCTCCTGCATGAAAGGCAAACGCCTTACCTCCATGCTATCTCTCCGGCCCCCATAATTTTTTCTTGATGCAGAGATTACATACTTAAAAAGTTGGCATTGAGACATAATTTACATTCATATTATTTACTAATATACAAAGTAGTATTTTAAAATATGTAGATATTTTTAAATGACCACAATCATTCTAGTTAACACCCATTACTATGCTTGAATTTTTTTCTTTCTTGTATTGTGACTTTGAAGATCCATTTCTTTGTAACTTTCAAATATGCAGGACAGAATTAAAAATGTGGTCATCATGCTAGGTACTATATTACCTTGACCAATACATAGAAGGTTGACCCTTTTGAAACCTATCTCCCATTTTCCCACCCCATCCCTTTACCCCTGGCAACTATGAGTCTGATCTTTGTATTTTTTTTCACTTTTTTATTCCTTATATAAATGAGATCATACAGTATTTGCCTTTATCTGTATTATTTCACTTAACATAATGCATTCAACAACAATTTATTATTGAGAAGATGAGGAGGAAGGGAATAGGTTATTAAGACCTCCTATTATTTTTATGCTATATGATAAGTTGTACAAACCCATATTTACATAAGGGTCAACCAATTAGAACAAGGAAGAAGAGGATAGCTTAAATAAGATGAATATTTGGTCACTGGGGGTGGAGAAGACACAATGATAATCACAGTAGCTGCTTGTGCTACTGCTGTCATTGTGGTCTCCATGACCACTACTGCTGCTACTTCTGTCTTTTTAGTGTTTCCCTCATACTAGTGTGGAGGCTTTCAGCCTTTGAGAGCTTCTGCAAAAGAAGGAAAGGGAATAAAGTTTTTGATCGGGTGTGGTGTGATTATAGAGGTTGCTATCTTGGATATGGTGGTTGTTCTTGGTGCTGCTTCATGAAGTGATCAAATACAAAGTTGTGGCATTGTAAACCTTGCATGTTCAATGTGCTAATCGTACATGTTATTCACAGGAACCACAAAGCTAACTAGCAGAAAGAGCATCATTATTTGCTGAATAATGTTTTATTGAAGGACATTTAGGTTCTTGTCTTTAGGTTCATGCTTCTTGTGTTAATACCAGTACATATCTACAATATATTATCCATACATTTGTGGCTAAATAGATTTTTAAAAATCATGCATTTAGAAAGGGCATATACAATCATTGAGTATAGGATAACACCCTGAAACCAATAGCATTATATTATCTACAGGAAGATGTATTACCCTCCTAATGTGGAGATAGCATCTTAACTATGTCAGTTAGGTTTGCTACCAACTGATTAAGGAAACTTCCAAAATAAATTTGATTTTTTAACATTTGTGTATTTCCAAATAAGAGACAAGAGACTAAGACTGGGGAGAGAAAGTTGTGAACAGTCAAGTCAGAGGGAAGCAGTGGATATTGCTCAGTTATAGCAGTCATGGATGGCACAGGGGATGGGGGGTTCTCATCTGGGGTATCAGAGGGCTAGAATTCCTTAAGTGTTTGATCCTGATACACACCAAAATAAGACTGAAAGCCCAAGGATCTTCTGAGAGAATTACGAACATATTATTACTTAAAACAGCATGTGAAACTAAAATTTCTCAATAAGGCAATTTACTAGAAACCTGGGTTATCTTTATATTATTGCTCTAGAAATAATTATTACAAAATTGCTATCAATACAAAATAGCAATTTATAACCAAGACAAAAAAGTATTAATTAAACATACCAGTCAAGCAAATATTAAGCTAATTTTCTGAGTTTTATAAAGTTTGTAACTAAATTAGCAGAAAATTTACAATTTGGTGAGATGTTTTTATTAAAAATAACTGTGTTCACAAAGTTTTGTAACTGCTCTATTATTCTATTTGATGGCATTTAAAATATGTCTTTGCAAAAGTATTTAAGTTGTATAAGTTTCAAAATCCATAAACTGTATACAAATGACTTTGCACTCTATACTACCATATTTTTCCGGCATATAAGACGACTGGGCGTATAAGACGATCCCCTAATTTTGCAGTTAAAACGTAGGTTTAGGCCTATATTCGCTGTATCAGACAGAACGTTTCTGTGCTGCAACTGTATGTACCACAAGGAGCCAATCACAACAAGCAAAGGTTCAAAGGTTATACTGTAATAGACTTCCTCTCTGACTCTGGCCAATCTGAGCAGGCTTTTTACAGTGTAGATTCGGGTCCAGAACATTGTCTAATTTGCATGCATAAAAAGCCTGCTTGCATTGGCTGAGTTAGAGAGGCGGTCCAAGCACCCTTGCAGTGATTGGTCCCTTATATCATAGGCACCTTTTCTGGCAATGCCCTGGTGGCGCCAGTTAATCTCCCCCACTACATGAACCAAACAACACCCCATCCTCGGACTCTAGCACTGAACCACCAACACAGTTAGCTGGGTTTTGCCAGAAGTGGCCTCCAGATCTCCTAAGTACTGTTTGGGAGCCCCCAAGAAAGAGATTTGGAAACTCTGCAGCCTGATTTTTGTTTGTTTGTTTGTTTCGTTTAGCGGCATATTGAAACATTTTTCGGGATATACTCGGCGTATAAAATGACTCCCGATTTTCGGTTGACTTTTTTTTTTATTTCAAAAGTCGTCTTATACATTGGAAAATACGGTATTAATCTAAGTGTAGCATTTTGATTTTGATTTGGTTTAGGGGTCATATCCAATAAAGCTCAGGGTTTACTCCTAGCAGTACTCAGGAGCCTATCTGGGTTGTTAAGGATAAAACCCAAATCGACTCTACATAGGGCAAACTCCTTGCTGGCAGCACTATAACTCTAGACCCAGCAGTTTGTCTCTTTCAAATCAATAATGAGATTCTATCTCATGCCACAAAGACTGGTATACATCACAAAGAACAAGAACAATCAGTTCTCTTGGTAATGTGGGGAGAAAGGAACTCTCCTTCACTACTGGTGGGAAAGCTGTCTAGTTCAGTCTTTCTAGAAATCAAAATGGAGATACCTCAAAAATCTAGAAATTGAGCTCCCATATGATCCAACTATACCACTCCTAGGGATATACCCTAGGAACACACACACACACACACACACACACACACACAAATACAAAAATGCCTTCTGCACCCCTGTATTCATTGTAGCACTATTTAAAATAGCCAGAATCTGCAAACAACCCAGATGCCCAACAACAGATGAGTGGCTAACGAAACTGTGGTACATTTACACTATGGAATACTATGCAGCTGTCAGAAAAATGAGGTCATGAAATTTTCCTATACATGGATGGACATGGAAACTATTATGCTGAGTGAAATGAGTCAGAGGGAACAACATAGACACAGAATAGTCTCACTCATTTATAGGTTTTAAGAAAATAAAAGACATTATTGAAATAATACAGAGACAATAAAAATGAGGGCTGAAGGACCAGCCCACAATATAAAGCTCACCACAAAGCAGGGGTCTCAAACTCAATTTACCTGGGGACCGCAGGAGGCAAAGTCAGGGTGAGGCAGGCCACATAAGGGATTTCGCTTACCGAATATTCGCAATAAAAAATCCCATTAGTAAGAAAAATAATCGCAAAAAATCGCATTAAACATATGCATACCCTGAAATGAACTGCTCAGGGTATGCAAATGTTTAATGCTATTTTTTTCTTACTAATGCGATTTTTTTTTGCGATTATTCGGAAAGCAAATAATCACGAATACTGTGATATTTGAAGGCCAGCCGTGGGCCACAAAATGTTGCGGCCGGCTGGCCGGGAGTTTGAGACCCCTGCCACAAAGAGTAGTGAGTGCAGTTTGAGAAAAAACTACAATAACAACTGTGAGTAAGAGAAATAGAATGCCTGCCTCGAATGCAGGCAGGGGGTGGGGTTAGGAGTGAGCTAGTCGTGGGAATGTTGCACTGGTGAAGAGGGGTGTTCTTTTTTTGTAACTGAAACCCAACCACAAACATGTCTGTAATCATGGCGCTTAAATAAAGATACTTTAAAAAATAAAAATCATTTAATAAATTTAAATAGTCACCATGAAATACAGTTACAGTTGTTCATGAATGAGTTTTAGTTATACAATGTCCAACAATCATCCCCTCCATTAGTACACATTTCCTACCACCATTGTACCCAGTTTGCTTCCTGTCCTCCTCTATCCTACCTGTTGTCTGCCTATATGCTAGACATTTTTCTTCTCTCTCTTTCTTAACACACACACACACACACACACACACACACACACACACACACACACACACACACTTTCTCTCTTCTTCCTTTTCCTTTTATGGGGAGGCCACACCTGAAAGTGTTCAGGAGTTACTCCTGGCTGTCCACTTAGAAATTACTCCTGGCAGGCTTGGGGGACCTATCTGTTGTGCTATTGCTCTGACCTTCTCTTTTGCCTTTTAAACACTGTAATTTGCAATATTATTACTGAAAGGGTATCTTACCACCTTTCAGCACCCAGCTTGTCCAAAGTGATCATTCTATTGTCACAGTGGTCCTTTCTCTGTCCTAACTGCACTCCCTCACTCTTGGTGGCAAGCTTCCTAGCCTGGAACAGTCCTCCTGACTGTCATCTCTATTGTCTTTGGGTATTATACTATTTTTATATCCCACAAATGAGTGCGCTCATTCTACATTTATCTCTCTTCCTCTAATTCATTTTGCTCAGAATAATAGTCTCCATATCCATCCGTGTCAGCAGTTTCTCACTTGAAGAAAGAGGAAGGGACAGGCTGCTGTATGATGTCTTATGTTGAATTATGTTCCTTATGTTTTTCTTTAGATGAACTGGATAAAAATTCCAGAGAGAATAAAGTAATAACACTAAGGATGCTACTTATAAAACAGATAGTTAGATTGTATTATTTTGGAGACCCATAAAGATAATTATGGAGATAGTTATATTATTTATAATTTATAATATATTTATAATTAATAATTATATAATCATATTATTACATAATTATTATAAAATAATTTATGATATAAATATATTATTTATGATTATATTATTTAGATAATTATATTATCTAAAATAAAGATAATTATGGAGATAAAATACTAGAAAGCACATGCCTTCTGAAGCTTGGACTAAGCATATAAGCTTTACTCTTATCTTTTACTTCTTCTCTTTCTTTTTTTTCCTTTATTTAAACATCTTGATTACATATATGATTGTGATTAGGTTTCAGTCATGTAAAGAACACCCCCTTCACCAGTGCAACATTCTCACCACCAATGCCCCAAATCTCCCTCCATCCCACCCCATCGCCACCTGGACTCCAGACAGGCTTTCCAGTTCCCTCATTCATTCACTTATCATGACACCCTCCCATTACCTCTACAGAACAGTAAACTTCAGGATTTAATCTTTCCTCTTTTTTTTTAATATAATTTTTATTTTGATCATAGTGGCTTACATATTGTTGACAATAATATTTTAGGTACATATTTACATAAAATCAGGGGGGATTCCCATCGCCAAATTGTCCTCCCTACACCTCCGTTTCTGTCCTACCTCCCATTTCCTTTTCCCTCACCCCAGGGCGGCTAGAATATGTGGTCCCCTCTGTATCCAACCCACTACTTAGTAGTCTTGCACCTGTTTGGTCTTGATGCCTCCCTTATTTCCCCCTCTAACTGGAGGCAGGACTAGCTAGTTCAAGTTGCGTGGTTTTGTTTGAAAAAGAGAAAAGTAATAAACTGGGGTAAGAGTCTAATACCCCGAAAATGGGCGGAGTCCTTCTAAAGGCTCTCATCATCAATTTGGGAGATGGAGAAAAAGAAGGTGAAACACTCCACTAGTACCAAAAGAAGTATCAAATATTCAGTGAGGGCTCCAGCTATATCGATAAGCACCTCAAAGAACAGACAAAACAAACAAACCAACAAAAACAAAAACAAAAACAGACAAACAAAAATCACGCCATGGTCTTGAATTGAGAAACATGGCATAGCACATAACGAAAGAGAAGAATGGAAGAGAGAAAAAAAAATCGACCAAAATAAATAGGTAAATCAAAAATAATAATAACAATAATAAATGAAGGTAATATATATATTTATATAAAAAATAACCAAGGTTTTGTGCTTTTTTGTATTTGTTTTTTCCCTCCTGCCCTGGCACAGTAAATATTGGGGTCATTCGAAAAGGAATTCACTTGGCCTAAGAGATATGGGGTTTCTACGTCCTTGGAGCATACTGTCATGGGATCAACTCTAGACTTTGCTCAGGATCAGGATCCTTTACTTTCCCGGTGGTGTTTTTTTTTTTTTTTTTTTTTTGTGTGTGGAAGACTTCTGCTCTGTGTTTAGAGGTCTCAGTATCTGCACAGATCCTGAGGTGGGACTTATGATGAAGTCAGTCTTTGTGGTTCTAGAGGTTCTGTTACCTCAGTGTCATTTTAATCCATCTTCTGTGGTTGGTGATCTTGGTCTTAATCTTTCCTCTTAATCAAGCTGCATTTACACACACACACACACACACACACACACACACACACACACACACATGCCTCTTTATCAATTTCTGTTCCTGAGCACTTGTGTGGTTTTCAGATTTGGGCTATCTTAACAATTTTGCAACATATATCAACACAAATATAGTTTCGAAGAAACTTTTGGGTTATTGGGGTAGTGAAATTAATGCAGCACAATATTTAAAGCAGTAAGGATAAACATGTAAAAAAGCATAGGTACTATGAAAATAGAAAAAATATTACATGATATATCTTTTTGAAATAAATTGTTTCATTCTCCATATGCTTTAGGCAAGTTTGTTCAATGTCAGGCCATGTTTTTTGGTTCTGAGAATATTATCAATTCAGCAAAGCAGATGCATGTCTGTGCCCTTGTATAATTTAGATACTAGCCTTTTTCTATTATAGGGGAAAGCAAACTTGCAAAATTAAGCATTTTTTTTTAGTGACCAAACACACATGTTCCACAGAAGGTGAATATCTCAAACACTTATTGACCCTCTTTCCCACCCAACATAATTTTGCAAAATTAGTTCCTGATGTTTTATCAATGAAGAGCATACCATTTTCTGTTTCTTGCCTTTGCTAAATTGAATTCCATATCATAAAATGTTTAATGTTAAAAAAGTAATATCTCTCAATTCACTTTACCTTGGTTTGTCCCTATGAACCTCTTTATCTAAGTCAGAGACATTAGAATCATAGACCAATAAAAGTCAGATTGGCAAACTTCACATATAACTTACACATGGTGGGAAGTGAACGATCAACAGTATTCTCCACGGCCTTCTTTCACAAGCTAGTCTATAGGGCCCAATCTGGAAGTTATTGTGTTTGTCAAAAAGCCAGAAGATGATGAAACAGCCCTCTCACAACTGAGGCACCAAGACAAAAAGTATCTATATAGAAAACTAGAAGACAGAAAACCATAAAACCCAGCCCAAATCATATGCTATTTAAAAGTAGCAAGTGTAGGCAGTTTTAAGAGCATTTTTGAGGAAGCAGTTCTTCATAATAGACTTTAGGAGTGCTTATTTTAAAACAAAGTTGTGTTTTGGTTGGCATGTAAAAGCTTTAATTGTCTGCAATTTGCAATAAAAACCTGATAGAAGAAAGAAATACTTTTTGTGTAAAATGACATGAATTGGGACAAAAACAAAAAACAAAAAACAAAACAACGCAAGGAACATGGAAAAGAGCAGCAAGAAAGCATCCACTTAGATCCGAAATCCATCCTTTCTAGAATACACACAATTTTCTTTGGTCCTGTTGACTAAACTGTGAGATTGTTGTTGGAACAAAACAAATACCATATTTGCTGGCGTATAAGACGACTGGGCCTATAAAACGACCCCCTAATCTTGCAGTTAAAACATAGGTTTAGGCCTATATTCGCTGTATCAGACAGAACATTCCTGTGCTGCATGTGTTCCTGTGCTCATGTACCACAGTGAGCCAATCACAACAAGCAAAGGTTCAAAGGTTATACTGTAATAGACTTCCTCTCTGACTCTGGCCATTCTGAACAGGCTTTTTACAGTGTAAATTCGGGTCAGAACATTGTCTAATTTGCATGCATAAAAAGCCTGCTTGGATTGGCTAAGTTAGAGAGACAGTCCGAGCAGCCTTGCAGTGATTGGTGCAGGATCCAGTTGCAAAATTCGTTTTGTGGCAATATTCAGACAATTTTCGTTTAGCAGCATATTGAAACATTTTTCGGGATATACTCAGCGTATAAGACGACCCCCGATCGGTAGACTTTTTTTTTGTTTCAAAAGTCGTCTTATATTCTGGAAAATACGGTAATTTAAATTAATCTTGGAAAAGAAATAGAATATTAATGTATCTCTCTTTGAATATGTATAATCACTGCAGAAAAAAGTGTCATTCTTAGAGGAATTTCAGCAATCTCTCATTTTATATTAATTTTAAATATTTTAAATAATTTTAAATAATTTACTTTTACTGTTGTTTTTTTTTTTTCAGAATTAAATTGGAGCATTTATAGAAACAGGACATAACAAATAGAAAATAAAAACTTTATCCCCATGTTAGGAAGAAGACACTATTTAACTGAAATATTTTCTTTCCCTTTTGTAGTATTTGAAGTTTTTTGCAATTGATTACGCCACCTCATTGCCCACTGAGGCATTCTATATCCGTTCTATATCATTTAATTTGTGTCTGACATTTGGGATAACACCTCAGAGAATTGATATGCCAAAAGATAGAAATTTTAAAATAATTTTTAATAATTATTACCTACCTGTCTTCCGTTGTGTGTGGTTTCCTCCAATTTATACCATTAACAGCAATATTTGGAAGTTCCTCATTCCTTTTAACAGTAGTAATCAACCAATTTAACCAACTATATAAGAGAAACAAGTCGCTAACTTATTTTCAATATATTTGAATACTAATGAACATTTTCTTGGGAGTGTATAGTAAGTTTATATTCCTTTCTATGTAACATATTGCCTCAATATATTTTTATTATTTTTTTTAAAATGACCTTTTATCATGACATTTATTTTTTTCTAATTTTAATGTACAAAGTATGTGTTTATTTTAAATTAAAGTTATTGTATAAGTGTACCATTATAATATAAATTTCTTCATTTATAAATACTTTTTATTATAAATGAATATATTAAACTTTATTTGTTTTCCATTGTAGATTTTGTACTTTTTCTTTTGATCCTAGTTTTTGACCTTCAACCATATTTAATTTTAGTGTATGGTATAAATACTTGGAAGTAAATAATAGTTTTTTTCCAAATCAGTTGCCCTTTGCTTCATTTCCATTGTGTAGCTTATTTTCTCCATTAATCTAAAAAGACCCTTTTGCCAAATAAGATATTATAAATAATTACATAATAGCAACTACTTGTAGACTATTTATTATATACCAAACTTCTGGATACTTTATAAACCTTTCTTCACTTCTTGGTGACAGAGAAATAAGCATTAGGATTATTTCAAGTTTAAATAAAATGAAGTAAGCTATTATATCTTTTATAGGTAAGAAAATAGATGTTCAGGGGCCGGAGTGGTGGTGCAAGAGGTAAGGCATCTGCCTTGCAAGCACTAGCCTGGGATGGACCACGGTTCAATCTCCCAGCATCCCATCCAAGCTAGGAGCGATTTATGAGCGCATAGCCAGGAGCAATCCCTGAGTGTCAATGGTGTGGCCCAAAAACAACAACAACAACAATAGATTAGGAAATGTTTAGGAAGATAATGTGACTTGCCCGTGATCACACAGTCAGAAGCAAAGCTGAAATGAATTCATCTGGTTACTGAAAACTCCCTTGTCATTCTACTTAGATATACTCTAAAAATATGTCCTTTGGTTTTGATGCTGATATTTTTATTCTATTAACTGATCAAATTTCGTACCCTAAAGAACTCATGCTTTGTTTCTTTTTGTTTTTATTTTTGTTTGGGGGCTACATCTAATGATATTCAAGGGTTACAACTGGCTCTGCACTTAGGAATCATTTGTGGCAGAGTCATGAGAGCATATGGAATACTGAAAATGAAACCTGGGTTGGTCACATGTAAGTCCAACACCCTACCCAAGGACCTATCACTTCAGCCTCTCATTTTGTTTTTAATGGGGGTTTAGAATTACACCACTAGTGTTCAGTGATGAGGAATCACTGAATTGATTGGATAGCCATATGTATGTAATTGGATAGCCATATGTAGTGCTGAAGACTGAACTGTAGTGCACAGAAATACTATTTTTAAAAACAATTATATTTTAGTAAGAATATTTTTAATATATAAAATCTTTATTTATGCACCATGATTACAAGCATGATTGTATTTGGGTTTCAGTCATAAATAGAACACCCACCTTCACCAGTGCATTTAGTAAGAAATTTTACCTTTATTTCCTTACAATCTTTTAATTCTTTAACTATACAAATATTTGAATTACTATTTTTGCTATGAAGTTATCCTTCTTGTGTTGCATATTTGTAATTTATAAATTTTAGGGAACAGATATTTTTACATAATTAAAACTTTTTGTTCTGAAATAATGTAGTTTCATGCTGAAGGAATAGTATTGGAAGTAAGATACTTGCACTAAATGCTGCTGCATGCACTCCATAATTTAAATTCCCAGCATTATATATAGTCTCCCTAGCACTGCCAGGTCACTCCTGAGTATAGAGACAGAAGTATCCATGAGCATCTTAAAAAATTGGCTACCCTACAAAAGAGAAATTTCAATTTTCAAAGTGTAATTTTTTAAGTTTCTCAGTAAAATTTGTACATAAATTTTTATATAAATTTTTACACTATTTGTCCCACATTTCATATGCATGTCACTATTGTGAATGGAATTTTTCTTTATGTATTATTATTTAGTTTGCACACTAGTATGGCATTCATGTTTTATACCCTTTATGTTTTGAACTCAACTTTCCCAAGGTATCTACTGAGGAGTGTTTGTCCTAAGAAGTAATGTAGAGAAGGTTCCATGGTCTAATATTTTAGGAAGCTATTTTAATTCTTTTGCATTTGTGGCTAGTAAACATACAAAAAGTGATCATAAACCTTCCCAAGTTTATCTGATATTCTACTTAGTTTAGAAGATCTTTTGGGGGAGGCCCCCAACCTCAGTTCCAGCATCGAATCTTCTCTCAACTGAGGATGGGGAAGCCTCTGTGGGGGGAACTAAGCTTTCCAACAGAGCCATAGGCACCTCTTCACCACATTCAGCCCAGCTTAGGCAGCATCAGAACTGGTCCCTTTTCACTCTGAGATCTAACTTTTTCTTCATGTTCTTCGTTGTTGTTCTTGATGTATTCTTTCTTCTCTCCTCGTACCTCCTCTTGTTGCTGTTGTTTCTTGTTGTTGTTACTTCTTGTTCTTGTTCTTGTTCTCGTGTTCGTGTTCTTCTTGTTCTTGTTCTTCTTCTTCTTGTTTTGTTTTGTTCTTGTTCTTAGTTCTTCTTGATCTTGTTCTTGTTCTTGTTCTTGTTCTATGTTCTTGTAGATTGTTTTGTTGTTGTTGTTGTCTAGTGTATTCTTCTTCTTCTCTTCTGTCTCTGCTTCTTCTTTCTTACCTCTTCTCATCTTCTTCTTTTCTTCTTTCTTCTTCTTTCCTTTCTATTTTCCCATTAAGTGTACGTTTTTTTTTCCATTATCACACTGGGTCAACTTTTTAAATGTAATTCATATAACAATCTCTGTGGCTGCTGAAGTAATGCATATGAGTGCAAGTGTTAGCCATTACCAATGTCAGTATAATGTCCTTCTACGAATAGATATGTCTATGTTGTATAGTGTTCTCCCCCTGACATAGATAACCCTTCCTTTCCCCCTTTGTTCACCACCTTACAAACCCTTTTCCAGCCTCCATGTTATTTCTCCCACATCTAACCTTTTTCACTTTCAGCCTTAACTCCTCACAGAGCAGAACATTCTCCCCACCTCAGCCAGATACCAACCAAAATGAAAAGCTCCCAAAATGAAGATAGATTCTCAACATGAAAAGAAACCAACATTCAGCTGCTATTGATTTGCTCTCAGCGGTCCCTCTCCCTTCATCTCCCTTCACTGTGAACTTTTGGTTGCTACCAGAGTTGGGGGCTTAGAAGTTCCCACTTGAGGATATTTTCTGATATGTGACAGCTGGGAACCAAACCACAGGCTGAAGCAGCACTCTGGATCTTACCCCTTCCCCGCCTACTCTCAAAGACTTAAAGATGACATACAAATCTCCTTTGAATATCCTCTTTGGATAACTTTCCTTTAATAGATATAACCATTATTGAATATCTTCTTATACAGCGGCAATTTCCCCCATCCTCAGTATCTGTTTAGTATGGAATTCTAGTAGACATGTCTTTGTTTAGAGGTCATGTAAGAACAAGGTTATAGGATTGTTGGTTCTGATCCACATGCGCTAGTAAAACCTTGTGGCATTGTTTCTTTTTACATAGGCACATTAAATTGGGGAAAGTTTATATATACAAACAAGATATTACATAATAGAAATAACACAAAATTTTATACTGCAGTGAGCTCTTACATCCTGAACACTTAGCATAGTAGCTTGGCTTAGTCTTCTGTTTATCAGACATTAACCATTCACCCCACCATCTACAGAAACAAACAGGGTCTCCTACACCATCACCAGGAACAAAAATTCTACCAAGAAAGACCTGACCACGCCATGGTACTGACTTACTCTAAAGACACCCTGACAACCTAGGAGCAGCAATAGTCTGCTTTCAGGGCAGAATTCTCTCTAATGCTACCTAATGGTGAAATGAAATCAGAAGATGCTACATACCACCCCAATTTCCACATAGGACCTGTACAGAAACCAGGATCTTTAACTACAGAAACTTGACAGCAACAACTGTTATGGTGAAGAGCTGTTTCTGGGGTCACAGGGAATGACTAGGGTTCAACAATATAGTATGCCTGGAGCCTGGAGTTGTGTCTTATGCCAAAATACTTCAAGGGTAAGATCTCCCTGTTTTTAGGCCAAATTTCCTTCCAATTTCTCCCATATTTTGCTGTGCCTATGCAAACATCAATTACTGCCACAAACACAGATCATTTTATTTAGTGTCTCTCATATCTTTAAAAACAAAAAGAGCATTCTAAACCTTCTGCTATTATATTAATGACCATATTGGTGATACAACAAATTTCATGAATATAACTGTAATGAACTCTCCCCTTTTTCCATTTCTTTTGTCTTTTTTCTATTTTTTAGATCTAATTTCTTTCTATTTTTTTAATAACTTCACCTTCTGTCATCCTGAAACAAATGTATTATGATCAGTTATGTCAACTATGTGATACATTTTCTTTAAATAAATAAATTTATAAAAAGATCATTTTGTTATTAAGGATAGTTTTATTAACATTTTAATTTGTCATTAATTTATGGCTTTATAACATTTTGAAATGGGGTATTTATCTTTATTAATGTGTAATTCCTGCTCCTCAAAACAAAAAAACCCTCAGCTCATTCCATCCATATTCCATACCCTTTTCTCCTGTTAACACCATAGTTTTTAGTGAATCTAGAAGTTATTTTGCTTTTTTTTGTCAGCTGACTTGTTTCAGTTGCTCATAGTCAACATATTAGTGAAATCCTTTGATAATTGTCTTTCAATTTTTTTTTTACTAATTTTGATTTATAAAATTACTTCAAGTTCCATCTATTTTGTCCCCAAAGGCATACTTATCTTTTTAAATGGCAAAGTAGTGCTTCTTTGAGTATATATTCTACAATTTTTTAATCCAATTATCTGTCAATGGACATTTAGATTTATTGCATGTTTGGCTATTGTAAAAAATACTGCCATGAACTTAAAAGAAAATTAAAAGAAAAATTAAAAGAATGTAAACATTCTTTTAAATTAGTGCTTTTATATTTGAATATATGCCTAGGAGTCACATTGCTGGATCATATGGAATTTTATTTTTTATTTTTCAAGGGATCATGCTGATTTTCATAGCAGCTGTTCCCATCTTTTTCATATAGGCCATTCCCATGGGTGTGAGGTGATGTCATTGCAGTTTTGATTTGCATTTTAATAACAAATGAAGTGCTTCCCCAACCCTGCCATTTAACTGTGAACCATTTTGATGTCTTCTTTTGGTTGTGTCTATTCAGGTCTATTTCTATTTTTATAATTAAGTTGCCTATTCCTTATTGTTGAGTTGTGTGAGTTCAATAAATATATTTTGAAAATTATCCCCTAGTCAGATGTACAATGTGTAACTATATTCCCCCAATGCTAGGGATCCTTCATGTTTTTATGTTTGTTTGTTTTTTTGCTGTACAAAGGCCTTTTTATTTATTGATATACTATTTTAGCAATACTCTAGAAAATTATTCTCTTCAGCATCATTATTATTTTGAATATTTATTTGAGATAGTATTGATAATATATCAATAAAGCATTTTCATAATATAGTTATATCTTCAGTGACATGTAATTAATTATATGTTTATTTCCATTTTAGATAGAAGAAAAATCCAACATTAAATCTCACTAAATCTCGATAGGAAAATAAAACTATTTGATTCACAAACTCAATGTATTTTCAGCTTAAATGCATTAATGCATTTTGTTCACTAAAATGTCACACTAAGTAGTGCTGAAAGACAACAGTATATTCATGCTTAGGCTGTGTGGTTCAAAGGCTACTCCACGGTTCCTGTGGGCAAATAATACACTCCAGCCCTTTGAGCACTCTCTCCAGTTCCCATGAATCTAATACCATACTTTCTTGCAATGCTACTTATAAACTTAATCAGAATAAATGATCTCTTTATCTGTCTTATACTTTCCTTCTACTTTTCCTTCTTTTCTCCATGTTTTCTGCCTTCCTTCTTTCATTATTTTGTCACTTTTTTGGGGGAGGTTGTTTGGTTGGTTTTGGTTTTTAGGCCACACCTGGCAGTACAGAGGTTACTCCTGATTCTGTGCTCAGAAATCTCTCCTGGCAGGCTTGGGGGACCATATGGGATACCAAGGATCAAATCAGGGTCTGCCACATGCAAGACAAATGCCCTACTTGTGCTTTTGCTCCAACTCCCCTTTGCCATGTTTTAGAACCAAAATTAGACTAATTATTTATAATGAATATTCTTCAGAATCTGAGGGGTGGTTGGATCACACCTGGAAGCACTCAGAGGTTACTTCTGGCTCTATGCTCAGAAATCACTCCTGGCAGGTTCGGGGGGGACTATATGATGCTGATATTCGAACCACCATCCTTCTTTCATGCAAGGCAAATGCCCTACCTTCATGCTATCTCTCCGGTACCATCTTACAGAATTTTTATGCTCCCAACATGAAAATTCTTTGATATATTTAACTTTTCTGTAAACTCAGATGCTGCAAACTCTTTTTAAAAGGAGAAGAACAATTAACATTGATTTTTATGCCTTGTATGTGGCTGACCCAGGATGAACCTGGGTTCATTCCCGGCAAGTCTGCCAGGAGTGATTTCTGAGCTCAGAACTAGGAGTAACCCCTGAGCACTGCCGGGTATAGCCAAAAAAGAAACAAACAAACATTGACTTTTTAAAAGACATCCATGATGCTACAACTACATATATTTTATTTATCTAAAGCCAATTTGTGGTAATGGAAACTCCTTAAGAAAATGTCTATTCCATATAGACTTTCAAAGATGCCCACACAGGCATATAAAGTATTTTATTTATTATTTAAAATACCTCTTACTCAGTCATATCTATGTATTTGTTTGCCCTTTTCTTTTTCTCCCCAAAGTGCCAATTCTTTATTCTTCAATTCCACTGTTGTTGTTTTTTTAATTTACTCTCCAAAAAGAGTTCTTGTTGCCTGCTCTCTTTAGGATTATTTTTTGTTTATCTACTGTCATATTTTATAAAGTCTAAATTTAAATATTTTCAATTTTCATCAAAGTAAAATTTAAAAGAATAAAAGATATACTATTCAAAAGCAAAACAATGTACTAGTCTTTGATTATTATTTCACTAAATCCCATGTATTTCGATACTAAATATGACATAGTGGCAAAAATTGCATATTTGTCAGGCAAATCATTTCTTCTCATATCCAGATATATCACTTAATTGCTGTGTGGCCCTGAGAAAGTGAACTGATCTCTCTGTGTCTTAAAGTATTTAATTAGAAAAGAAAGATGATAATGACTAGTTTGGTATTTTTGATAGGATTAAATATGATAATAAATGTGACATAATAATGATAGTAATTTTTATAAGGCAAGTGCTAAGTAAATGTATAGAATGTTATTTCCAAGCTTTTTCATTTGTGTTTTAATTTGGATTCTGTTTATCTCAGTTACTAGTCTTTAATGATTTTACTATTGCTATTTTATAGCTCTATATCTAAAGAATTTGGTCTGTCAAAATCATGATAGAACTTTCCCAATAGGAAGAATGAAGAGAAGAATGTTATTTTTTTTAACATTGCTAGACATCGTTATGATGTGTTTTCTAGTTTTCAGGGTTCTAATATAAGAATGCAACATTTGAGATGTGTTGCCCAATCATCAAGACCTGCAAGTCTTCCAATAGATCGCAAACCTTAAACTTTCCATTATTTTGTTTAATCTTTGAAGTACTCATGGACAAAGTGATATGCACACACACATCCACACATTATTGAGTTTATACACCTGCTTTCTTCTTTTTCTTTTTACAGAAAACAGAAGATATAGAATGACTTAGGTACTAAACAGATGTTCCTAGAGCTCCTACATTTGCTTTTGAATTAGGTAATGATTTACCTAATGTCACAGTTTTTAAGCGGCATCACAAAAAAGTGACCCTAGTCTCTAAAGTTAATTTGAGGATGAATTTTTTATGGCAAATTGAAAATTCATTTAAGGGGAAGCCAAAGCAGTTTCATGCTTATAGCTTATTCTGAGCTCAAGTGTCATGTCTTTAACTGAACTTTTCTATTCCTTTCATTACCACAGTGATTCTAACTTTGAGCTACTCATTTTTAACTATTTGGGAACTTTTAAAAAATATGTGGATGCTTGGTCTCACCCCAGCCAAAAAAAGCAAGTGGAAGAGGAGGTTGGTTTTTAAGATACAGTCTTAAGATAATTCCAACATATAGCCAGGTTTGAAAACTATATGATCATAAAATGTCCTAAGACCCCCACAAATCTGAAGACAGTGTTATTAGTTATTAGTACTTGGTCAATCATCTAATTTACAAGAATGCAGAGAGAGAGGAATGAATAGGCTGAGCTGCAAGACATTTCTTGAGAAGAAAGCTTTTAGTTTAGAAATCTAATCCAAATCTAAAACTGGACAGGTAATGGTGTAAGAGACATTGAGTATCTCCCATTAATACTGAGAGAGGGTTGTGTGGACACTGAGCAGAACCTGGGGAAAGTAAACAGGTGGAAATGGGTTGAAAACAGCAGGAAAAAACTACTACCTCTGTAGGGACTAAAATACCAAAACATTTTGCAGATATGTGTTTACTTAATTTTCATGATCAAACTCTAAAACAGAAGCCATGAGCTGGAGGGCTTGCTTTTGTATGGGAAAATGGGCCTGGGTTATCCTTGGCAATACATAGTCCCCTAAGCACTGCCAGGAGTAATACCTGAGAAGAAAGCTGAGAATAGCTCCTAAGTATCAAACCAAAACAAGAAAAATATAAAATAAGTAAAATCAGAAGTCATTTACCACCTTTAAAACAGAAGAAATTGAGACAAGGCCACCAATAAACTTTCAGATAATTTGAGAGGCGAGGTGGGTTTTGTTTATTTATTTGTTTTTGTTTTGTCTTTTTATTTGTTTGGACGAATACATCTGTAAGTGCTCTGGTTTATTCTTAAAACTGTGCTCACTGTGATCACTCTTGGAAGTGCTCAGTAAGCCACATAACGTTCTGGGAGTCAAACCCAGGTTGGCTACTTGCAAACTAAGTGCTACCTCTGCTGTGCTACCTCTGAGGTCCTGATGAATCTGAATCTATGGTTTTCCCTCTACCCAGATGTTTTTCATTATCAGTTTTGGGGGCCAATCTGGCTTTGTTCAGGGTTTAGATTTTTGCTCTACACTTAAAGATCACTTCTGACAGAACTGGAGAGACTACAAGGAGTGTTAGAGAATAAATCAGGTTAACTGTGTGCAAGGCAAGTGGCCTACTCCCTATACTAAACGCTTCAGGCTTTTCCAGATGGTTTTCTAATGCGTTAAATGTAATTCTTCCTTCCACAGGCCACCTGATACTGAATCTTGCCCAAAGATGTGAGTTGTAGTAAGTCTTGTTTGAGAACTCAGTATTTGTGGCCTGGTGTCAAACACACCTGTCCTTCGCAAACTTGAATTAGAATCTCTAATTCTTCAAGATATCATGTGAAAATCAAGTTTTTGATTCAGAGGTCTAAGCATGGGGTCTGAGATTCTAAATTTCCAAGTTGAACATAATACCTAAGCTACTCATCTTTAGACCAGACTTTGATAAACTACTTTCTATGTCACAATGCCTAGATTTCTCATTCATACTGAGACTGAAGACTGAATCCCAAACAATCAGGATTCGGAAAGCAACTAGGCTAGCCTGGACATTCAAAGGCCTTGTCTACTAAGGGCTGCTCAGCTGGCTTCTCACCAGGGGAGCAGACTTCAGCTTGCTCATCTGTCAGAGGGAGAAGCCAAGGCCATTGGCAAGCACCTGCTCCAAAACCTCAGGAAGCCAGCACTGAATTTAGCCCCATAGCAGCCGAGCTGCGGAGAGACAGGATTTACAGCAATTGCCTGCAACCACAGTCCAGCCCAAGCCTCAACACACAGCCTATAACAAGTCTACTTATGCCAAATAGCTGTACCTGGAAAACTGCAAGAAAAATAACTAACCATCAGGAGATAGAGCTGAGTTTTATTGTATTATTAATTTTGTAATCAGTACAACATTTGAGATCTATTACCATATCTTTTAGGTTTTTCCCAGTGTGTGGCTTTTATGAGATTTCACCTTCATTTAATTGCATGTCATATTTAGGGGTTTAATTCTGTTATCATCTTTCCTTCATCATAAAGTCAAAGACTCTGACCGATAACTTGTTACTCCACAAGGAAATAAATTATGTTTCTTTATTATCTAAAAAATAAATAATAGCAGACTTGGTTCTTTCTGAAAAATTAATCACCCTATCTTACACATTAAATTCCTTGGCATTGCATGGGAAATTATCTGTCTCACATATGAATCAAGCAAAGCAAGTTCATACGCCCGATCCTTAATCTCTCTTAGTTTTATTCCAATTAGATGCAGTCTTTTTTCTAATACACTAATTAATACTTCCACATTAAATATTAGGCCTTGTAAGAGAAAAAAATTTAAGTAATAAAGTCACATCAAGTCAAACAGGATTTTTAAGCCCTTGCCCTTAATCTTTCTTTCAATTTTCTGCCATTTAGAAACGATTTTTCCCCCCAACACTCTAATGAATGCAAATGATATTCGTGATTAGTTAGTATTATGCTAATCTGAGCCTGGAATTTACCTAAATCTGCATGGTGTTGTCTGAGCACCAGATTGCTTTGGGTTTCTGAGGAAAATTACATTAGCCTGCCAGATGTACAAAACATGATAGAGTAGAAATCTGAGCAAATAATCAAGATTACATTAGTTTTGTTTCTTAATGAACAACTGTTGGCATTAGGGATTACAGACAAATTACGGTTTTCCTCTCTGAGCTCAAGCAGCTAAGCAGCTGTTATGAAGGTCCCCTTTTCCTGACTACCCCTAAATAGATTGGGAGCCACTAGGGCAGGGGAAAACATCTTAAATTTCACATAATTTAATTTGTTCCATTACAAAGTAATCATCACTCTGAGGCCCACAGCTAACCTCCAAATTTCCCCCCACCAACCTCTCCCTGGAATGCAGGAGTGATTCAAATAAGTATGAGGGAAGAAACTCAAAATGTGTTTTTCTTCTCTCCTTGTTTGGAGGGACGCTGGTTACATGCCTCCCAGGCGAAAACTGCTTTGTGTACCCTTTGGGCCACTTTCCAAAAGGGTGCCTGACTAATTCCTGCTACTTGGGTGACACAGATGGAATGCTGCTGATAAGGATTATGTAGGTAACACAGTACATCTGGCTACAGTCTAATAGACTGGGTAAACCAGAAACTTGCAGAAACAGCAGCCATCTGAGCTTAGACCCTTGTCCTATGTTATTTGATCTCTGTCTGTGAAGTTTCATTATAATGAAATCCTTGTCCTGCAGTGGCTGTGTGGTGTGTGGCATGTTGCTAGTGGTACAGTATAGGTAAGGGTATTTTAATAGCTCATGGCTCTGTGCCTAGACATTTTTTCTTTATATCAGCAAAAGAACAGGCTATTGGTTCAGGTTTTTCTGCACCATTTAAGTGCCCCCTCCCTCTCCCACGTCCACCCTGGAATCTCCCAGCACGATGCCTTCTGCTACCCGCAGGTCCAAAGATACTGCTGCTCTCTCTCTCTCTTACCACTAGGCCTTTGCACATGCATATATCTTTTTGCTTATCAATAACCTAGCTCTCTTATTTGTATTTTGAGGAATGACACACAACTTTCAAGGTGAACTCGGCGCTTTATTTTTTAGCAATCCAGTCAATGTTTTATTTTATTTTTAATTTAGACGCCGTGGTATTTATTTATTTAGAGAGGAAGCCTTCTCTAGCGATCCTAGAGGGTGCGTTCGGACGGTTTGTCGTTGGGGGTACCGGAGTCCTTCCTTGGGTCCGCCGCCCCTCCTTCCACCTCTGTGCGCCCATCGGTAGCCCGCGAGTCCGCCATTCGAGCCCCCGCGGAGGGGGTGTGTCCAGCGGCACCCGCTCCTCTGGCCTACCGCGGCCCGGCCCGCGCATCCCCGCTCCGAGTCGGGGGAGGGTCCTGCCAGACCGAGCTGGCATCCCGGAAAAAATTTTTAAGAAAAATAAACAAACAAAAATAAATAAATATCACATTGTTCATAATACAGATTTTCCCCCCACAGATAAAGTTGTTCATGATTGAGTTACTGTCATACAATGTATAACAACCTTCACCAGTGCACATTTCCTGCCCCCAATCCCCATTGTCCTCAATTTCCCTTTTACCCTCCCTGATGACCTCTTTCCTTCCACCTACCCTTCCACTCCTGCCTCTGAGATAGGCAATTTCTCTCTCTCCTCTCTCTCTCCTCTCTTTCTCCTCTCCTCTCTCTCCCTCTCTCTCCCTCTTTCCCTCTCTCCCTCTCTCCCTCTCCCCCCCTCTCCCCCTTATAAGTAGTACTGCTGTTAATGAAGGGGTGCTATGCATGTCACTATCCCATTGCAACACTCAGTTCTTGTCCAGAGTGATCAGTTTCAACTACCACTTTCATAGTGGTCCCTTCTCTAACTGCTCTCTCCATTCTTTGTGGCAAGCTTCCTAACTGATCCTTCTAATCCTCATCTCTATTATCTCTGGATATCATCACCTTGCTCTTTTATTTTTCTTATATATATACAGACAAGTAAGATTATTCTATATTTATCCCTCTCCTTCTGACTCATTTTACTCAGAATAATAATCTTCATCTTCATCCATGTATAAGCAAATTTCATGACTTAATTTTTCCTAATGGTTGCATAGTATTCCATTGTGTAGATGAGTCACAGTTTCTTTAGCCATTTATCTGTTATCAGGTGAGGTGTCTTTCATGTATAAACTTATGACAGCCAATTCCTTAACTTGATAAATTTCATTTTACCTTATATATAAGTTCCATGAAGAAGGGAAGTTAGTTTTGTTCATATAACATTTTTTAAATTTGGCATGACAAATTATTGACAGAATAAATATGACAGAATAAAGTTATGAATGTAGTTTTTCTAGAAAGTAAAAGGTTTGGGTCTATATACCATTACAAAGAGAGATGTTCTCTGTGATAAAACATTGGCTATGAGGTCAGCACAAAGATATTTATGCTTTATGTAGATTCTTAGGAGTATCAATCCAGAGACCTTATTTGGGAAAAAAATAAGTATCAAAAAGTAGGTGTTTGTTGGGGCTGGAGCAGTGGTGCAAGCGGTAGGGCATTTGCCTTGCATGTGCTAGCCTAGAAACGACTGCGGTTCATTTCCCCCAAGGCAGGAGCAACCTCTGAGTGTCACCGAGTATGGTCCAAACAAACAAACAAACAAAAAACAAAAATTTAAAAAGTATTTTTGATTTTGTGTTTTGGGACTGTTCTTGACCTGCTCAAGGTCAATGGTTCCTGGACTGGTGCAAAAACAAACAAACAAACAAAACAAACTTGCTACACCAGCACCCTCCTTTCTCTCTCTCTCTCTCTCTCTCTCTCTCTCTCTCTCTCTCTCTCTCTCTCTCTCTCTCTCTCTCTCTCTTTTTCTCTCTCTCTCCTCTCTCTCTTTTAGCATTGTTGTGTTCTTTGTCATTGCTTGTTTTGGTTAGTTTTTTTCTTTTTCTTTCTTCTTTTAAATCTATATTTATAGCTTCTAAACAGGCTCCTCCCAGATTTAGATTTTTCTTTCTCCAACAGAACCACAGAACTTAAATGTGCTCAAGAACTGAGGGGGGAAAAGTGGATGGTACCAAGAGCAAATATTCACATGAATATTGAATGAAAATAAAAAATGATCATACCTGAACATCAAACTCAAAGTCAAGGACAACAGAATCAAGATAAGCAATCAACATCAAGCTATACATAGAGGGAACCTATTACACTAGCATTTTAGGGGACCAGGGGGTGGTATATGAGGCATGCTGGGAACAGGATTGGAGGGAGGACAACACTGGTGGTGGGAATGACCCTATTTCACTGTCACCATGTACCTGAAATTTAACTTTGAAAGACTTGTAATTCACATTGGTCACAACAAAAATTATTAGAAAAAATTAAAAATAATTTAGTTGGTAAAATAGAATTGGAGAAAGCTTTGAAAGACATTAAGTAGGGACCTAGAACAGTGAATGGTAGAGAGATGTTTGCACTATGGTAACGGGTATGGTAGTTAAGCCATTAATATTAATACTATAAAAAATTGAAATTACTCCCCTTTCAAATAAAAAAAAAGGAAACCACTGCTTTAGGTGACAGAGCAGGGTTGCCTGAATAATGGAGTTTCTTTTCCTGTTGCATATAGCTAACTCTATGATCATGCCCAAACATTTGAGCTGTTCAGTCCTGGTAAGAGTCATAATGATCTACTTTGTCCTTTGGTAAACTGAATAGTCTAGAATTGCTCTTACAATCTAATTTCCTTTGTTGGATTACTGCTAGAGTAGAAATAAGATAGGAGAGTAGAAGGACAATGTCCCTCCACTTCTGCTATTCTGCCTAGTAGTTCCTGAGCTCAAGGAAGGAAGCTGGAATAAAGTTTTATATATACCAGGCCATAAATAAAAGAAAATAATAGGATGACTGTCTCTCTTGCATATAACAGAAATTTGAAAGAGAATGGATATGGGAGAAGCAATATAAGTTACCTACTGCCCTTTTCCACCCTGTTTGTCCTCTCTAGGAGATTCAGGCCATCTTATGCATCTTTAGTTCCTTTCCTTTCTTTACTTTCTTGGATTAGAACAGTAGAATCTTCTCTTAATTACTTTGAGATGAAGGATTCTTCTTCACTGCTGAAAACAATGCTATTAGATAGAATAAAGCCCCTTCTGGAATAGAAATATTCTGTTTCATTAATACACAAGATACACTGTGTATAATATTGTGTTTGGTGTGTGCGTTGAAAAGCTACTAAACATAATTTTCCTCATATCAAGAAAGCTGTTTTTATATTATTTTTAATATAATTACTTTATTTAGGCACAATGGTTATAAAATTATTTATGACTGAGTTTCTGTCATAGAAAGTAGTACACCAGTATACCACCCTTTACCAGTGCACATTTCCTATCACCAATCCACCCTCCTTTGCCTGCTTCTGGGGTAACCATTCTCTCTCTCTCTCTCTCTCTCTCTCTCTCTCTCTCTCTCTCTTTCTCCTTCCCTCCTTCCCTCCCTCTCACTCTTCCACTCTCTGCCTCTCTTCCTCTCTTCCTCTCTCATTTTGACAATGTGGTTTGCACTATTGCTAATGAAGGGGCACCATGCATGTCACTTTATCCCCTTGCAGCACCCAGTTCTTGTTCAGAATAATTAGTTCCAACTATCATTGCCGTGATGGACCCTTCTCTGCCCTAACTGCACTCTCCACTCTTTGTGGCAAACTTCCTACCATAAAACTGGCCCTCCTAGCCCTCATCTGTATTGTCTCTGGATTTTATTTTCATATTATCTTTTTTTCCCTATATCTCACAAATGAATGATATAATTCTATATCTATCCCTCTCCCTCTGACTCATTCCACTTAGCATAATAATCTTCATGTTTATCTACATATAAGCAATTTTTATTACTTTATTTTTCCAAAGGGCTGCATAAGTATTCCATTGTGTATATGTGCCACAGTTTCTTTAGACACTCATCTGTTCTCAGGGCACTTGGATTGTTTCCAGATTGTGGTTATTATAAATAGGGCTGCAATGAACAGAGGTATGCAGAGGGCTTTTGTGCATAATATTTTGGGGTTCCTAAGGTATAATCTAGAAATGGTATTGCTGGATCATATGGAAGCTCAATTCTTTGGGGAGGGGGGCTTGGGCCACATCCAGTGATGCTCAGGGGTTATTCCTTTTTCCCTTTTTGGCCAAAATACCTGTAGTAAGCATATAATTGGTGAAAAGCTTGTTTAAATTGACCAATGCTTGTATGCCCCATAAGTTTAATGTTTAGTACCTTTATTCATTTTTGGTTATGTGCCTATGCTTGGAATATAATTGGATAAGAGATGGTTTGAAATGACCAATAGTTTTTGAGACATACTTCCCCTTGTGTAAAAAATATATATAAGTGCTTGCCTGCTTAATAAATTGCCTTTAATCAAATAAAAGACTTAGGCCTTCTTTCTAACCTCTACAGATTTTTCCCATAAATATTTCGGATCGGGTCGGCTTCAGTGAACTCACGAATAAGTTGCGGCATTCATCCCCTTCACCCTGCTGGCCGGGGTCCCCAGAAAGCCGCAGCTATACACTCAGAATTTGCTCCTGTCTTAAGGGACTATATAGGACGCTGTGGTCCTATATATACAGAACTGTGGTCCATCATAGGTCAACCGCATACAAGCCAAATGCTCTACTGCTGTGCCACCCCTCTGGCCTGGCAGCTCAATTCTTAGCTTTTGAGGAATATACATATTGTTTTCCCAAAAGCTGGACCAGTCAACATTCCCACTATCAGTGAATGAGAGTCCCTTTCTCACTATATCCATGCCAGTCACTGTTTATTCTTGTTCTTTGTAGTGTTCCAGTCCCTATGGTATGAGATGATATCTCATTGTTGTTTTAATTTGCATCTCCCTCAAGATTAGTTATGTGGAACATCTTTCATGTGCCATTTGGCCATTTTGAACATGTATTTTTTTGTAAAATTTACAAAATTTATTATGATTATATTACAGTGAAAATTAGGACATAACTCAATTTGTATGTTTGGGAATATCTCTCTGCATAGCAGGACTAAATTAGTTCCTGAATATATATGCTATTATTCAATGTGTATTATTTTATTTTCTTATAATTTAGAAATTTTATGTCCAAAGTGCTGATAATGTAAGAAGATGTATAATTTAAGTATGTTCAATCTCATTCAACAAGTCTTCCAGTAAGAGTACCTGTCAAAATGTACTGAAGTGGAGAGGAAGTCAAGAAAGATAATGCTTCTGCTTTCCAAAAATTTACCATATTAAGAGGGAAAAATGAAATAATTGACAGCAGTAATATAAAGACTAAAAATGGGAACACAGAATCTAGGGGGAAAAATCACTTTTTAAGAACAAATGATAGAAAAGGCCTTTGTTGAAGTCAGTTGAGCTACCCACCTAGGTGATCCAAAAGCATCTCAGTAGAATAAAAATCATCTGCCTAAAACACAGATTCCAGGGTAATTTAAGGATGGATTGGTAAACTGAATTTTTTAAACTATTTTTTGCTTCCTCACTTATGGAATTTACTTATTGCAAAGGCTTTTTCACAAAGTTTTGTGATACATTATTAATAGTTAATATGCAGTTGGGTGATAACATATGTGGAAACTAAACCCAGGTAAGCTCACCTTAGTACCTCAAGCTTTTCACCAATAACTGTTCTTGATTCTCAAGCTAATCTGAAACACTCAGAGATGCATATGTCTCTCTTTTTATTTTAATTTTAACTACCCTTAGTTTTCTATTTGTAGTTAGTATAAAAATCAGATAGGTGAGAATGTGAGGTTTCTGGATTCTAAAAATATATTTATAATTTTTAAAGTCCTTCAATTCACAAGAGGCTATATATATGCTCCATTATACAATACCTGATTTCAGGGAAAAGAGCTCTTTTGGGAAACATTTACGTTTTCTTTTTTTTCCTCCAACCCACCCACCTTTCCTTTTCTTGTTGCTGAGGTGCTCACACACCTGATGGCATAGCCCTGGAGACTGTCCTCTACCTTACTCAGGGAAGAACAATAACTGCTGCTGAGAATATCATCTGGGCAAAGAATGGAGTCACATTCAAATCCTTGGCCTCAAGCTTGTTAAGAGCCTGTGAATTGGTTACTTTATTTGATTAAAATTAATATAGTTTCTCAAACCACAGAGACTGTCTATATCTATTTTTAAATAATATTAAGTGAATCACCATGGATTCAGAGTTACAATGTTATTCATAATTGAGTTTCAGGCAGACAATTTTCCAACACCAATCCCTTCACTACTTCCCTACACCATGTTCTCGGTTTCCCTTTTGTCCCCCACATCTCCTAGATGCCTTTATGAGCATTATTTTTTGTTTTTTCTCTCCCTTTCTTAGGCACTGTGGTTTACCATATTGTGATTTATACGTTATTATGCATGTCACTTTACTTCCTTTCAACACCTAGCCCTGCTCCAGAGCGACCATGTTATTGTCATAGTGATCCCTTCCCAGACCTATTCCACTCCCCCAATGCAATAGCAATCTTCCTACTAAAGACAAGCTCTCCTGCACTTTGCTTCCATTCATTGCCTTCAGGCTTTCTTATTTCCCTTCTATGTTTCTTTATATCCTGCATCTGAGTGGCTACTGGTTGAGAACTTTGAATAATGTTTTTTAATGAAAGGTCTTTATTTAAAAAAAACTACTTATAGTGAATAATTAAGCACTTGCAACTGTATACATTATTTCCCTCCTTTAAACTCTCTAAGCTCATTTTATCATCTTACTTACAAAATAAAGGCTTGGTCCAAAAGGTGCCATTTCTCTGATAAAGATAAGAATATTCTATATATTGTCAGAGCTGGAGCGATGGCACAGTGGTAGGACGTTTGCCTTGTATGCGGCTAACCTAGTACTGACTGCGGTTTGATCCCCAGCCTCCTATGTGGTCCCCAAGCCAGCAGCAATTTCTAAGCTCATAGCCAGGAGTAACCCCTGAGCAGCACCGGGTGTGGCCCAAAAACCAAAAACAAACAAACAAACAAAGATATTCTATACATTGTCAACATATACTCAGCGCAGTAGCTGAATAAACAGTCTTTATTGTCTTTGGAGTAGTGTCAAAGAAAAATATGCCAGGACTAGAGTGATAGCATAGTTGTAGGGTATTTACCTTGCATGCAGCCAACCTGGGACAAACCTGGGTTCGATCCCAGGCATCCTATATGGTCGCCCAAGCCTGCCAGGAGTAATTTCTTTCTTTCTTTTTTTTGGGGGGGTGGGGGGCACACCTGGCGGTGCTCAGAAGTTACTGCAGGCTCTGAGCTCAGAAATCACTCCTGGAAGGCTTGGAGGACCATATGAGATGCCGGAATTCGAACCAACGTCGGTTCTGGGTGGGCCGCTTGCAAGGTAAATGCCTTTCTGAGTGGAGAGCCAGAGTAACCCCTGAGCACCGCCAGATGTGCCCACTCCCCTCCAACAAATGAAGCCAGTGGACTGTTTAAAACAGACTTGTATTCAAGACCAGTCTACTGAATAGTTACGCTCTTCCACTGAGTACAAAATTCTTTTAAAAGGTGGGGTTCAAATAATAAAGATCTCAAAACACAATATTCTGAAGCACTTTTTTTTGCAGATATTAAATTCAGATTCAATATAGAACTTCTGCATTAACTCGGTTTTTTTGAATCATGTACTCATAATTCACAGGAGGTTCAAGATTATCAATTTTGTTAGTACCTTCATTTAAAAAATAAGTGGAAAATAATAGCTAAAAAGCCATTTTCTCTTTAAGGATAAAGATTTTTTATGTATACTTTCATATATTTATATGAATATGTGTTGGAATCTTCCAAGAAATCCAAAACCATTAGAAACCCTTCTTAGAGTGGCTCAAAGAAGAAGTTAGAATTCAGAAGTTCTTTAGTTTTGGTTTTGTTTAGGCCACACCGAGAAGTGCTCAGGGCTTACTCCTAGTCCTGCTGCACTCAGGTAACACTGATGGCTAAATTTTGGGTACCAATTGGGGTGCCAAAAATTGAGCCTAGGTCAGTTGCATGCAAGGCAAGTACCCTATCTGCTATACTATCTCTCTGGATCCAGGAATCAGAAGTTTATTGACTTGCTTACACTTATAAACCAGTTTAGAGACCTTTATTTTGTTCTTTTGATCGTCATTAAACAGTCGTTCTATGACAAACTTTGAAGAAAAGGAAACAGAACAAAATACTGTAAAGCAGTAATATTCTTAACACAGCTGAAAAAGTTGGGCATGTACTAAGTTGTGAGCTATTGCATTTTTATATACTACCATGTGTAATTATTAATAAGCACTTGTGCCACATGTACAAGTAAGTTCTGAGTATCTAGTGTATAGCATAGTGATAGTAAATAATACTGTAAAATGATATTAAATAATACTGCATTGTATGTTTTAAATTTGTTAAGAGAAGAAAATATATGGATGAACAGTTGGCATCTGAAAATGTCCATCATCACTTATAATTAAGAAAATGCAAATGAAAGTTATAATGAGTAGTAGTGTAATAACAATGAGACTGGTAAATATCATAAAGAAAGTAAACAACTAGTGCCAGTAGTAAGAAAGAACCTCTCATTTAATGTACCTGAGGTTTGGTTTAGCCTCTATGGAAAACAGTATGAAAACAATGTAAAACTAAAAATAGAATGTACCTATTACAGAGATTCCACTCCTAGGCATTTATCCCTAAAATACAAAAATATTAAGTCAAAAATATATGTATACTTCATTCATTACAGTGCTACTAACAATAACCAAGATACAGAAATAACCTATTTGTTCAATTATAGATGAGTAGATAAATATATTTCAGATGCATCATATATAATGAATGCTATATATATATATATATATATATATATATATACAATGGAATATTATTTAACTATAAGGAAAGATGAAATCTTTCTATTTTGCATGGAGCTAGAGGGTGTTGTGTTAAGTAATGTAAACCAGAAGGAGACATATACAGGATAATGTCAGTCATATAAAATCCATAAGTAAAAAGTTAGAAAACGGTCATAAAAAACGTTTTTGATAGTGGCTAAGGAATTGAGATTGCCAAGCCTTGGAGTGGCAGTCAGCAGGGAACAAGGGGAGCAGAAGTGATACAAAGAATGCAGCCAAGTGTCTTTAGCATTTTGGTGAAGGTGGCAATATAGTAACTTTGCACTACAACATCATAAATGTCGAAACTATTGTAAATATGTTGCCTCAACACAATGAAAATAAATTTAAAACATTTTCAAGAAAATAGGTCCTAAAAATTCTCACTACCCAAATTTTCACTGCCAACTTCATCCCAGAACTACCTATGTTAGGTGATAGATGTGTTAATTAATCTTACTGTTGTACTAATTTCATAATATATGCATATAATGGCATACCACACTGTAAGTTTTTCTTGTTTTGTTTTGTTTTGGGGCCACACCTGGTGACGCTCAGGGGTTACTCCTGGATATGTGCTCAGAAGTCGCTCCTGGCTTGGGAAACCAGATGGGATGCCAGGGGATCGAACCGCGGTCCGTCCTAGGCTAGCGCAGGCAAGGCAGGCATCTTACCTCTAGTGGGCCCGAGAAGGGCCCAATACACTGTATTTTTAAACGTATAAATGCTAGTTATATCTCAGTCAAGCTGGAACTAATAAATAGACTAATAAATAGAAAGTAGTATCTAAGAATTTTTTACACTATTTCACAAGGCTTCTCATAAGTGGTAGATTTATCCACAATAAAATTTCTAACCAAAATGTCAAGTTTAACTTTTGGCTAAAATTATATCAGCTTTATGTGCTATTCAGAAGTTGGCTGATGATTTTGGATAATTGTGGTGTAGTCTGCATACCAATCATGGTGTTCCCCATTATTATCTGTAAAAATGTGGAGAAACTTTAAACCTTTGAACGTTTTACATTTTTCTGTTACAAAATTGAATGCCATTTATTTTTTCAGTGCTGTTGCAGGAATGTAAAGAAACAACCTATATAAAAATAACCCTGGCACACAGAAATCCTATACTTAAGAGTACTTATTGCATGTGAGTATATGAAAAAACTCAATAACAAGAGCAATTCAATAAAGGCCCAATTTTTCAGTTAATGGGATCTTTTGGGAGGGTGGTTACATACTCAGGGCTTTCCTTTGTCTCTGCATTTAGAGATCACTCCTTGTGAGCTTGAAGGTCACAAAGGGTGCTGAGAACTGAACCTAAGTCAGCCATGTTCAAAGTAAGTTCCTGCCCACTGAACTATTCACTCCAGCCCCAGTTAATGAGATCTTTCAAATACTGGACAGTCTAGATACAGAAATATCAAGTACAGCCCCAGTTAATGGGATCTTTCAAATACTAGAACTTCCAAATACAGAAATATCAAGTAGAGGAAAAGAAACTTTCCCCCTTTTAATTGCTTATTTATGGATTAGGTAATTAAGTTACAATAGTGTTGAAGTTTATATTGATGTGCAAGATTACTGCACTACACCAGCACGAATGTTCTTATGACCTTACATTTCTATCCCTGTGTCATATCAGTCTGATTTAACATCCTGGCCACCTATTCCTTATTTATTAATTGATTGACTGATTGATTGATATTATGGTTTTTTGCACAATGTTACTTCTCTTAGTACCACCCATGTGTGTAGGACCCTTAATCTATGGAACTGGTTTTATTTCCGGTCAGTTTTGTTATTTCTCCAACATCATCCCAGACCTACGTAAACTCACAGGTCTGTATTTGCAGTATTTAAGGTATATTATCAATTAATATTGTCCACTTCCTTGATTTGTAAAAGGAAGAAATCTTAATTTACTGCTGGTGATTGTAAACTGTCCAGTTTATATGAAAAATACCGTAATATAGAGAATTCTAAAGAAATAAGACTAGCATATGATGTAAGAATTCCACATTTAAGCCTGTAGTGAGCCAGGGGTCTCAAACTCACGGCCCTGCCCTAGAGGAATCTTTTTTTGTTTTGTTTTGTTTTGTTTTAGTTCTTTGGGTCACACACCCTAATGTTCAAGGCTTACTACTGACTTTGCACTTAAAAATCACCCCGACTTTGCCTCCTGTGGCCCCCAGGTAAACTGAGTTTGAGACCTCTGAGAAACAATATTTATTTTAACTCTGACAACTAGGCAACAGCACGTCTGCTTTTCGGGCAGGATTCTCTGCAATGCTAACTGATGGTGAGAAGGAACCAGAAGATACTACATACCACCCGGACTTCGACATATAACCTGTACAGAAACCAGAATCTATAACCATAGATACCTGAAAGCAACAACTGTGATGGTAAAGAGCTGAACACTGAGAATGACTATGGGGTTGGACAACCTAGTACGCCTGGAGCCTTGAGTTGGTCTTATGCCAAAATACTTCAGGGGTAAGATCTCCCTATTTTTTAGGCCAAAGGTCTTTCTTTCCAATTTCTTCCATATTTTGCTGTGCCTATGCAAACGACACTGCCACACACACACACACACACACACACACACACACACACACACACACACACACAATCTCTTTTATTATTATATTTTAGTGTATCTCCCATCTCTAAAGAAAAAAAGGGTGTGTACTAGACCTTCAGCTAATTGTATTAACGACTTTATTAGTGATACAATAATTTTCACAAATATAACTCCTAATGAACTCTCCCCCCCCTTTTGGTTGTTGGGCCACACCCATTGATGCTTCGCGGTTAATTCTAGCGATGCAGTCAGAAATTACTCCTGGCTTGAAGGACCATATGAGATACCAGGGGATTGAACCACGGTCTTCCTAGACTAGCGCAGGCCAGGCAAACACCTTACCCCTGCGCCATCGCTCCAGCCTTTCTCTCCCCTTCTTTTTCCACCCCTCCTTTTTTTTTTATAAAACCTTTATTTAAGGACCATGATTACAAGCATGATTGTACTTGGATTTCATTCATAAACAGAATTTCCCCTTCACCAGTGCAACATTATTTTCTTTCTATTTTTAATAACTTCGCTTTCTGTGATCCTGAAACAAATGTATTATGATCAGTTATGTCAACTATGTAATACATTTTCTTTAAATAAATTTAAAAAATGAAGATAAATGGAATCAAATTATCATAGCAAAGTTCTGAGAACAATGTAACTATCTGATTATAGATAAATGAATAAAGAAAATATGTTTATAGGTATAGATATGTAGATATATGCACATATATGAACATTTATAATGGAATCCTACAAAGCAGTGAGAAAAATTAAATAAAGCCTTCTAAAAACTCAAGAGAGTAATCTAAATTAAATAAATAAGAAGGAGAAAGACAATTATAGGATGATCTTATTCATATTTGGACTATAAGGAAACTTAGCAAGGGAATAGACAATGTCCAATAAAAGCATACACTTTCTGATGTCAGGGTCTAAGGAGCCACTTCATATTGGTTACCAAGGAGAGTGAATAAGCTGAAAGAACCCAATGGATTGTGGTGAAGAAATATTGTTACTTGGGTGGTAGGTGTGGCATGGCAATATTACATCAGTATATTTAAAATATGTATTACTTTATGTTCATTGGAGTGAAAAGAAAATATATAAAAAATAAATGGATCTATATTTTGTTCATACCATAATTAGGAATAATTAAAACTATCCACTGCCACAACATATATAAAGTGATATATATATGTATATATATATATTCAGTGATAAATTAAATAAAAAAGACTTTTTGGAACCATGTTTAGAATTTTAACATAACAATTGCTGAAATGCTCAGAGAACATAATAAATAACTACATCTGCAACACTTTCCTAAACCCATACTATTTTTTGGAATCCCCTACTAAGGTTTAGGAAATCAATCTAGCACAAACAAAGGCTTTTAAACTGTCTCATAAGAAAAGAGTATGTGCAGGAAGTAAAAGAGAAATATCCCAAGCACAAATGTCACTGGGTTGCTGATTCTGAACTGATTGATTGATTTGTTAATTAATCTATGATGGCACAACAATAATTACAAGCTACTGTTTGTCAGCCAAATCATTTGTGATGAAGTCAAAGGTTCACATCTGTGTGCATGTCCCATGGATCAATGCATCAAATGAGCTCTGTTGGCATTTTTCCCACAAAAAAAGAACATGTGTCATCAATATTCCAGCATTTGTGTGTAAACTAATTGATTGAACATTCATGGTACATAAACATGCGGTTTGTATTATGTGGGGTACCATTTATAAACATCTTTGGTGCCAAAAAATGAATAGTCTCACATAAGATAATTAATATCATTGGAAAAATATATGGCTATTTAGCATGATTTCTTCAACGTATGGGCTAATGAGATTTCTAGACTCTTAAAGTCTGTTATTCTTGTGTCACATACTAGTCTATGATTTCATCTAAGAGCTAATGTCCTAGGTAAAATTAGATAATGGGGACATTTATAAGGTAAAAGAAGTTAGTGTGAAGTTTTTCATATTTTGTAATAACATAAAAAGTACCTTTGATTCCTGAAAATCTATAAATTCTAGAACAATGCATTAATGATTATCTAGTGCAATATGCACTATACCATATATGAAGTGATATATATGTAGATTTATATGCATATCCATAGTGCATGCTATAATAGATTATGTCACTTTAGAAACATTCCCATACCTTTATCAGCCAAAGTGCAAGCTTGAGAAATGTAAGTTTATTTTTCTCTATACATGTCCCACCACTAGGTTAGCTGTCTCATTAGCATTAAATTTTGAAACTTGCTAAAAGCAGTTAAAAACATCTAGGAGTAAGGGGAAGACCATTTGCTTTGTTGTCATAATTTTTCATTTCTAGCTCTAGAAGCTAGAACAGTGCTCTTAGTCATAATGGTGAGTTGGGGTGTTTGAGAACCAAAGTGGAATTCTATCATTTTTTTTTTATCTATCATGTCTCTGCCCTCATACCAAATAAATGTGTTGATGGAATAACTTGGGAGGGTGAAATAAACAAAAGCAGCCATTACAGCACAGGTTTCTGTAAGACATGTCAATACATCTTTAGAGAAGGGAAGAATCTAGATGAGAGAGTGTCGATATTTTTCAGGGCCCCAGAAAATCACTGAAATGTGAGTGATTTGTGGCACCAATAAATTCACTTTACAATAGCTTTGAGAAAGGCCTTATAAGAATAGGGATAACCACTTCTTAGTCTTTTGTCAAAGATTCAGTGAAGAGCAAGAATAAAGTACAAGTTGATATTGCAATGTTCTTTCCAGTCCAATTTTTTGTTATTGCTGTTTTGGGGCACCATTCCAGAAGTGTTCAGAAGTTACTCCTGGCTCTTCCCTCAGACATTATTCCTGGTAATTTGGGGGATCATTTGAGGTGCTGGATATCAAAATTGAATTGACAAGGCTAGTGCCTGACCTGCTGACTATACCTCAGGTTCCTCAAATATATCTTTTCATGTTAAATATCTCCTTTGCAATGGTCTGTTGTGGAGAGATACTAATCCTTGGGTTATGGCTGTGTGGTTTTATATACTTTAAAAAAACATGAAATTGTACCACTAAAACGCAATTGTTTAAACTGATCTTACATTACTATATATATCCTTCTCAAGATCACTTAAAAGCAGTATTGTTAGCTGCCAGAAGGCACTTAGGTATCTTCTTTCTTATTAACCCAAAGACCTGTGCCTCATCCATATTTGCAGCATGTCATTTTAGGCTTCTCTCAGTCCTGTGCATGCTCACTTGAGCTCTCACCCAAATGAATGTTAAGATGTCAGTCCACAACCTAGGCCTTTCTGAACCCTGTGGTAAAGCTAACATTTGTGAACTTTGAAGGACAAAAACAATAAGTTCTTAAATGATTTTTTATAAAAAAGAAATCAATAAATAGCTCACTTATTCCAAAGCTGCCTTGCTTTAACCATTTACCTTTAAAATTGCATTCGTTTTTGTATATTCTCTTATTTATTTCTGAAAGATATTATTCACTGTAATTATGATAGATTGAAGAAAGTAGGAGACAATAATCACTAATAAAATTAGGTTCTTCTTTTGTCTGCTTTAATTACCCAATATCTAATCAAATATAAATAAAAGTTTTCTGGTTTTGTTCATGGCCTTCTTCCTATTTTTGCTTTCAGCTTTAAAACTGCAGTGCATTTTTAGCATAACCCCAATGTCTTTGTAGCATAACTCATTTTTGTTTGTTTTTTTTTACCATGTTTTGGTTTGGTGTGTGTGTGTGTGTGTGTGTGTGTGTGTGTGTGTGTGTGTTGTGGTTGAAATCACTCTGTCCACTGATTTAAAAAGGTCTAGATCTTAATTTAATTAAAAAAACTATTTTAGGGGCCAGAGTAATTGCACAGCAGTAGGGCATTTGCCTTGCATCTGGCTGACCCAGGACAAACCCGGGTTCAATCCCCAGCTTCCTGTGTGGTCCTCCAAGCCTGCCAGGAGCAATTTCTGAGTGCAGAGTCAGGAGTAACCCCTGAGCACCGCTCATTGTGACCCAAAAACCTAAAGCAAGAAAAGAAGTAAAACTATTTTGAAGGGATATTTGTGTGAAGTACTGTTTAGAACTGGTAAATAAACTCTTGGTACTTATAAATTTGTTTGTACTCCTGAACACATAAATAAGGTAAAACATTTTTGTTTTTGGTTTTGGTTTTTGAGTCACACCCGGCAGCACTCAGGGGTTACTCCTAATTCTGTGCTCAGAAATTGCTCCTGAAAGGCACAGGGGACCATATGGGATGCCAGGATTCAAACTACCACCTATCCTGGATTGGCTGCATGCAAGGCAAATACCCTACTGCTGTGCTATCTCTCCAGCCCTGTAAATAAGGTAAAACTTTAATCAATACAAGTATTAAAATAAGTTAGGTTTATTTGTATTGTATTTATTGTATGTTAATATAGCCTTTATCAAAACTTATCAAATTTCTGGATATTTTAGTTCGAACACTGGCTGATAATATTATTGTCACAAACAATTCTAAAATCAGTAGAAAATTTTATCTATAGAATATTGCACTACCACTATGTGGTAAACAAAAAATGAGTCCCATACCAAACATGCAAAATGAATTATTTTCCTGAATTATCCCTATAATATTTTTGTACTACAAGAGAAATGACAATGTATCAATTTGAAAATCTAAAAGCAAAAAAAAAAAAAAGAAAGAAAATCTAAAAGCAAAAGCAAGATGAGACAAATGTCACTCTATATATCCGTATATAATATATTCTATTAAATGTACAAAGGAAGGTACCAAGTATTATCACTGCTCTTTCTTGTGGTGTTGAACTAGTACTGTGTTATCTGACAAAATAATTCCTCAGAATTTAGCAATAGAATTTGCAGAGTATCATATGACATTTTAGACAATCAACATTTTCTCCATTACTTGGTGGAGATTCGTCACTATTTCATGCTCCATAATGCTGGCAAAATTCTGGAAAGCTTTTAGCCATGTTTAACACTAGCAGAGAATAATATGCATACCTTCAATTTGTTTTGCCTTTTATAGTTTTTGATTTTTTTATTATGTATTATCTCCTTGGAGCCTCACAAAAGCCCCGTGAGGTAAACAGATATCATCAAAACCTCAAAATGGAAACGTTTTGCTTGCCAAATTTTTTCCTAAAATATTTTCCCCAGATGGTTTATGACTATAGCGAGTCTAATTGTTTTGAGGAAAGATGAATAAAAATCACATTTCCAAAGAATTTAGCCACCTCTAATCTGAGAACTATACAATTCTCAGACATAGATCCGTGGTGAGCAAACTGACCCAATGAACTCGCAGGGAGAGTGTATCCTTAGAAAGAGATCAGTCAGCTTTGAAGTGGAGGCAGGTGCACAGCAGACAGTGGCAGAACACCTGATCACAGACAGCAATAAGGGGTTAACCTGGGTCATTGAATGAAACAGAATAGTGGTGGGCCCAAGGAGGATCAGAGAAGCACTTCAGACTTTATTGATTTCAGTGTTTAACTGCCCCCTTTTCCTTAATGGAGAGTGTGCTTCAGCAAGCTGTTAAGTCCTGAATCTTATGGCTCATCTATTAAGTGGGGCAAGTAATGCTTATTTTATTGTGTTGTGCTACAACTGAATGAGATGATTGATGTAAAGCACTTCCCAATGTACCTGGCAACACCTGACAAATAGGAGGTCCTTAATAATCAATGACTACTTTTCACCCTTGAAATCAAGTATTTAAGGTTTAAATTTAAGTTAATGTGTAGTAGTAGACTCTGAATTTCCAGGAAATTTCTTAAGTACAAGAAAATATCTTAAGAAGGTGTGTGTTTAAGAAAATTGCTACAATTTGAGATGGAAAACTGCTGAACGTTTAGGATTCTTGAAAGGATGCAATTGCTACAAAAGGTTTATGTGTGTCCAAATAGGCAATGCAGTTATTAAAGCCCAATACAAAACAGTAGTTACTTTCACTTAACTCAACTTTTATACTTACTGGAATACCTACTAACTGCTCAGACCTGAACCTGTATACTAGTCACAGCTCATATTAGTCCCCCACCCCTTGGGAATGTGCCCTGAATTTGGTATTTACATAGTATTCACCAGGTGCCTCATAGACTCCAACTCATTCATCCTCACGACAGGTTGGAGAGACAAGTAATGAGTATGATTATCTGCACTTTACAGCTGGCTCTACCAACTGTGAGAGGAGAAAATTCATTTGCCAGAGGTCACCAAATCTACATTTCCCAGGATTCAATCCTGTGTTCATAAACATCCATTATGTTATAACCCCTGAAAATCAACATAATAATGAGAAGTTTAAAAAATTGCTTTCTAAATGAAGTCATTTTTGGAGAGATTCTGGGTTGAATTTTATTTAAATATTTAGAAATGAAAATTGTTCATAAAAATTAAAAGAATAATCATAATTAACATTCATCAAGAACTTTTTATTCTCTTGGCTCTTTACTAAGCACTAACGTGTAATAAAATTACAACACTTAAAATTAGTGCAAAAATATAGCCGTATTTTTTTCAACAGAATGCTTGTGGAAAGAATTGAAGGTTCTAGTCTGGCCTTTCTGTGTATTAAGATGCAACAGAACAGAATTCCCTTTTCTTGACTTGATATATTTTCGCTGGTATATTTTCTTATATCCATGTTCATTTTCTCAACCTCTCAGAATCTATATCCCAAATTATAATACATAAAATGCAACAGAATAATTTTAGGGAATTTAAAAATGCCTGAAATTTGTGATTGACACCATTTATGTTCCAGAAATACACTATAGTTTCAATGATATGAGCATCAGATATCGGTCTTTGTTGACTAGTTTCTAAACTGGAAAATCAACACCAGCTTTCCCACAGATAGAAGAGATAACTATTCTTGAGAACATGACCCTTTGTTTCCATTGAAAAAAAAATAAAACAGAAAAGAGGATAGACAGTTACTTGTGTTTCCTTACTTTGATTAAATTAATAAGCATCTAATCACTAATTAAGGAAGAATACAAAGGATACCTTTCTTTATCCAAAATGTTTATGTTGCAAGCATGTTAAGTGAAAATAACAATGAAAATTAGATAAAAACCATTTCAAGATGAGAAAATTTTCTTGGAAGAACATTAATGTATTTTACCATATCTTCCATATATCTCATTTTCATTTAAACATGCTTCAATGGTATTTCAAAGGAAAGTACATCACCATTAAATAATAGAGGTGCTGAAGATGTATACAAATGTGCACTTTAAATATGTCAAAACTTGGAATATTTAAAAAACTGTTAGCCTTACTTACAGATACTGAGATAATTTTATTTTCATTTAGATATCATCACCAATTTTGTGTTTTTTATTCAGGTATATTTATTTAATAAATAATTAGTCTTTAGTCATATTATTTGTATTGGTAATTATAACTCTCTTATGAGTCTAAGATTTTTGGGAAGCTTAATTGAGCAAATTTAATATCTATATATTTACCAACTATATAGGGAAAACAGAATAATTCTAAAACCTGTATAATAGGATTCCCATATCTAATATTGTAACACAGGTTTGCTTCCAGACTGAAGAGCTAACTGGCTATCCTCTGTATCTATGGTATTACTTGATGTACAATAATTTCTTCACAAATAATTGTTGAATGAAACACATTTATAGCTTCTAACTCTAGAAACAAGTTCACTTTCAGATATCAAAACTTTAGGTAATCTGTTTGCTATTACCTGCATACTGTTTATTTTTATTATATTTCTACATTTCATTATGTGCATAAAGGAAATAAAATCTAAATTTTGTTTCTTTATTTTGATTTTTGAATCAAACATTGCAAAAATAGGTTCCATAGACTAGGCAGGAGTCTTCACACATAAATTTTTAGCATGCTTTATACTAATAACTGTTTTAATTAAATAAAAATAAACTACAGACCATAGATAGCATATAGTATTTATGAAAATAAAAACATTAATTAAAATTTTTTCATTTAAAAATAATTTATTGTAGACCTAAATTCATCTTAATTTCTTATACACTTTAGAGAAATTCTAGCAAAATAATCTGCTCATTATTGTACTAGTACTATATTGTGAGCTCATTTATTAAAATTTATATTGAAAACATAAATTGATTTTTAAAGCCATCAGACAAGTGCCAGATCCATTTCCTTATTAATAACATTTAAAGCAAATGATAATGTAAGGTTACTTGTTTAACACACCAGTTTTTCATGATGAAAATTATTTTCTCTCAAGATAAGTTAAAGACCATTAAATTTTATAAAGTAATCAGTGTTTAACCAAATTAACTAAGAACCATCTTTTGAGAAAGCCTCAAGTTTGTTTATCGGTGGTTAGAAAGGAAACAGAGCATCACCAATAATCATTAATGAAACAAAGAAGTTTAAGTGATATAACTTGAATATGTTCCGAGTGGTAGTTTTAAATAATGTGAGGAGGTCATCAACAGAGCTCTAAATATAGCTAACCAACTGTAATATAAACTGCTTACACAATTTTTCTCCTTGATAAAAGTGAAATGCAAGTAACTTAAAAAAGTAAAAATGTAAGGATGCACCACTTAAAGAGCTGCCTGTACATAGATGACATTTAACACACACACATATACACACAAGAGTTTACTTTTCTTGTCCTTGTTTATTTTGAGCTGTCTCAATAAAATGTTTTTCCTCCCTCTGTTTTACTAAAACATGCCTATCTAGGAAGGAAAACAGATGTAGAATTGGACAACTACGTCTTGTTTGGGTTTTTTCCTTGTCAAGTAGAATTTATGATCATTGTCACACTGAAAGAGATTCTAAGTGAAACGGACAGTAAGTCAGGAAGCAATTGCTGGTATACTTTAACACTGCAGCTTTGGAATTCAGGGTTTGGTTACGAAACTTTCTTTTGATTAAGCCAAATAAAGATACAATATCCTTTCAAACAACAGGAAAAAAAACCCTAAAGTAATTGCAAAAATAAAAGAGACTGTGTCATGGTCAGAGAAGAATCATAATAAACTAAACTTGAAGGAACCTTAAGGAACTTTT